>NW_015091111.1:1512821-1578745 GCF_001431845.1 Calidris pugnax
AATTCAAAAAAAAAAAAAAAAAAAACCAAAAAAAACCCTGACCTGATTCTTTGTGACGACTAGATGCTCTGAATAGCTTCATCTTTATTGAACTTCTATTTATTTAACCTTAATAAATAAATGTATCAAGTTGCCTTTATTAAATTATTTCTTTAATTATAAGTAATCAGAGTTGCTCACTATTCAGTGCATTGGATGTTGGCATTTTAGGGTTGGCCCTTTTATGAGTAATGTAAGTAGGGACATGTTTTCAGAAGTTTCTGTACATCTTAGAGGTCTGTCTCATTGTCGTGCAGCTCTTGGACAAGTTACATTCTGGCTTTCCCGTTGCAAATAAAATGAAAGTCATTTTATTAAAGCTAGTTAGACCTTTTCATATTTCCTTTCTTAATGGCATTGTTGCAGGGCAGAGATCAGCTTGTGTGGGATTGATAATGAAGTGATGTGCTAGCATGTTATATGTAATTTCTCAGGAAAGGAGTACAGAGGGCTAAAACTCTTAGGCAGTCTAGAGGAGAAGGATATAGCAAGGGCCAATGGCTGGAAGCTGAACTGAACAAATGCCCGTTAGAAATAAGGCCTGTTATGTGAGATGAAAATGATTAACCTCTGGAGCAAAGGACTAATAACCTCTTCACCATCACTTGCTATCTTGAGATCAGAATAGGATGCATACCTGAGGGTGATGCTTTAGTCGTGCATGGGTTATTAATTTCAGTATAAATGCAAGTGGATGCTGGTCAGTGGTGTGTGCTTGGTGGAGAGTGAGCTTAGATTCAGCCTTCTGGTCTCTGGCACTGTGACTATACAGCCTGTGCCTTCTATCCCTCTATTGCAACTGAAATTCAAATTGAAACCTTCATGCTGATTCCCCTTCTTCCCCTTCCCCTTCCTTTTTCCCTTTTCCCTTTCCCTTTTCCCTTTCCTTTCTTTTTCTTTTCCCCCCACTGCTTCTTTCTAGGAATTTGTGGGCTGGATATGTTATTTCTCTTACGGTCTTCAACCTCTAACTGACTTTAGGTTTCTTGGGGAGTGATATTTTTTTTTCATAGGATTTTTCTTTTGGCTCCCCTCTCCTTTCTCCAGCTTCCCCAATAGCTGCAGGAAGAGGGGAAGGGACCAAGAATCTGTCTGACTGGTTGCTGCCAACTCGGGTGTGCAGCAAGGGGGAAGAATCCTCTTGAGAGAGGCACTGCTTTCTGAGCAGTGTCCCATTGGTCCTGAGCAGTGCCTGCCAGCCTGCTACGGCATGGAGAAATGATAACTTCCTTCTGAAAACCCTGCCATGGCACAGAGCTCAGACCTAGCTGTGTAGGGGCAGTGTCCGCCTGCCTGCAAGGGCACAAAGACTGGATCTCTCTGGCCTGCTTTCTGCATTGCTGCTGTTCCCTTCTGATCCGGTCCAGGGCTGTCGTCAGGGTTGTTTTATTACTCTCTCACACAGCAGGTATGTGCAGGCACAGTGCTGAGTTGCATTGTCCTTTGAAAAGGAGAGTACAAAGGAGGTTTAACACAGGACTAATGTAGCTCTCCTGTTGCCTAGACAAAGTGTAAAAATGGATCCGAGTTAAATGGGTTTTCATTTGTTTTCTTTGCAGCTCCCCGGGGAAAGAGAGGCTGGAAAACCTTTTATGCTGTGCTGAAGGGAACGGTCCTGTACTTGCAGAAGGTAGGGGAAATCACTGTCTTTTGGAAACTAATTAAAGAGGGATAAAGAAGCAGGCATCCTCTCCGCTCTCACAGCCCACCTCCAGGCTCCTTTCCCTCCAACACACAGCGTAGCTGCTCTCTTTGCACCCTCCCGACATTCAGGCATGAATCCTTTCATTGACACCCTCCCCCTTTTACACTTTCAAGTTCAGTTCCATTGTCCCCATCCACATGTGCACCCTTATCAATTCCAGTTTGTATCACTGCTGTCACTCAAGGCTGAAAAAATAGCCAGCTCCATCAGTAAAGACAGCATAATCTCTGTGTCTTGCTGCATTCTTCTAGGCTGCTTTTAACACTGATTTCATACATATGGCTTCCCCTCCTGTAAGGCTGTCCTCCTTTCCCATCTTTTCATAGTATACTTATCTGCAATGCCTGCAAGGGCAGCTGCAAAACAATTGAATACCAGCTTGGCCTTAGTCGGAATCTGCAGCTTCTGCTCCATAGAAAAATTGAAGGATAAAAGGATACTTCCTTTTTTTTTTCCGCAAAGCAAGATGAGATGCTGGTTTCTAACAAACTTTACTCCCTGACAGCAAGAAGTCTAAAAAAAGTCAGCTGAAATCCTTCAAGTCTTTTGGCACAAGCTTAAATATATTATAGCACAGTTTTAACTATTCTCTTGGGACATGAAACGCAACATATGAGTGAGAAGTGTCAAAATCAAATAAATGGTAGCAGCTAAGTAGATTGTTAAGGCTTCCCCCCCCCCCAGCATAGGTGAAATATTCATTAAAGAGGTGGTGTTTGTCTGAAATGCGCCATATTGTAGAATTATGCTCCTTTGAAAGCCTTTTTACATTTCCACTATATTTTGCAAATATCAGAGTGCAAGTTCAAGTGCACACTGGCACCCTGCTGTGACTTTCTGAAGTTATTGGTTTCATTGAAGCCAACCTGGATAGTCTGTGAGAAGAGAGTAGCATGGATGAAATTGTTAAAGCATGAGGTTTAAAAGGTGGATGATTTGGGTGCACTACATTTTTGAGAGGGCTGAAATCCTGAAGCAAACAAAACAATCTGCAGTCAGGAGGGAAGATTTGGGCTGAAAATTGGATGTGACATGCTCAAAGCCAGTGCAAGAAACTAGAACCAAGCCAGCTGAATCATGACTGAGCCTTTCCTCTGGTCCTCTTGCTGGCAGCAGGTTCAGATTTTACTGAAGTCGCCTTTGTGGCAGGTTTGTACTTGCCCTTTCCTGGGTGAAATGGAGTCACTTGCTTTGATTTCTGAAATAAGTCCTCTTTAGTGTTCACCTGAAAAGACTGCATGGTTCTCAAGGAAGCAAGAAGGCTCCTTGTCCATGACACAGTAATTAATTCCTTATTTGATCTTTGAGGGGGAATTAATAGGCTTTCAAGGGAAAGAAACTGAGATGCTGTCTATTTCAGAATCTTAAATACTTTTGAGTGTCACTGCATATCAGTTCAAAACACTTCCTGTTTGACAAAATATAGAGAAGGTGAAGTAGCATGCAAATTTTCTACAGAATGTTGCTTTCCCCACTTTCACCCTCCATCCTTTGGAGAGCAAGACAGTAATTTCACATCTGATTGCATCTTTGCAAAATGAAATGCATTGCTGGAGTTATTGGTCTTGTTTGTTTGTTATTTGTGTGTCTTGCTCTGTCGCAGCAGTTCATTTCAGTGATTACAGGGTGGTTACTACGCAAAGCTGCGCTCTCCCACTCGGTCCTGAAGACACTTGCGCTGAAACCATCTTACTGTAGCAGAGTGACAAGCAAGACTTCTACTTCAGTGCCATAAAAGGTTGCCAGAGGGTCCTGATGGGAAGTGACTCATTCCCAGAGTGATAGGGCAGCTGTGATCCTCCCCAGGGTGCCTCCAGCCCCTGCTCAGCCACTGTGCCTCATGCTGCAGCTGTGAAACATACTCTGACTTCTCTTCACTGCAGAAAGTCCAGCAGGGCTTTGCTTCAGCCCTGGAATAACCTTTGCTCTATTAGGGATGTGATATCGCAGGAGTTGAGGGTGCCGGGGTTTTAAAATACACAGCTAGACCAAGCTGTTATAGTAAAAGTTGCTGAGCTGTTGTTTCCTTTTGTGGTATACCAGGAGACTGAAATCATCCTAATTTGAGAAAGTTCAGGAGCATTTTAGAACAGCTTGATTTTGTAGACAAGCATAGCTCTGGCAGCAGTCATGGCCAAAGGATTTCTTTGCCTCTGTTTGCCTTGTTTCCTGATACGGAGTGCTATAAAGCAGGGTGCATTCACATATGCACACCCATGTTTTCCCTCTTTCTTTGATTATCTGTATGTGGATGCGTTCCTGTTCAATCTGCTCTAAGTGAACCTGCTTTAGCAGGGGAGGTGGGACTAGATGATCTCCCAAAGTCCCTCCCAGCCCTTCTGTGATTCTGGGTCTATTATCTAGGTATCTGTGGAGGTAACATCTGTGATGATGGTTTCATTGCACTGAGTGCTGTTCAAACAGGGGAGAGAGAAATCTCACTGTTCTAGATACTGTATACACACAAACACATTTGCAAACCTCTGCACTGTTGCTGTCTGTGTTTATCTGTAACTTAGCTGTTGCCCCAAGACACTACTGTAGTATAAATATGAATTGTTTGTAGCAGCTGTGATTCCCCCAGTGGGCAGTGTGATCCCAATTCCACTGTCATTCTGTTTGTATACCAGTCCATTTCTCCTTGTTTTGATGTCAAAACCATGTATGAGAGTGGTTTGTAAATGGTGGTCACTTGAGATTTCCTGGGGAGTTTATCTAGGCAGTCTTGTCTCTGTGCCCACATTTTTATTTTTTTTCCCTTGGAACTGTTCCAGTGCTAATTCCTGTGCTGCATATTGTTTTATTTTTAAATGAGTGATATGAGATGCTTTCTGAATTAGCAAGCACAGAGGCCACTGGAGGGGCTCAGTGGAAGCATTCACAATTAGCCAACTAAACATGCCTGCGCAATATTATATAAAATGAGAGGTTTGACATGTTTGGGATGTTGGCTGTGTCTCTGGGCATCCTCAGGCCAAGGTTAATTTCCTGCCCTCTGTTCATAGCAAGAGGAAATTGCAAAGTAGGAGCTCAACAGAACGTCTGTTCACTAGACTGACATGGGATGTGATGTGTGTACAGAAGAGAGGTTTATAGGGAGAGGACATAAGGCTGACCTCACTTTCTTGCTAGAAATTCCTTCTGTGCAGGACATGGACCTTTGCGTTTTGTGAGGTTTGTAACATATTTGCTCTTTGGTGTGGCACTTTATAATCTTGGATGCTCTCAGGTATTTTTATATAATTTTTCTTAAATGTACTTCCTCTATTAAAATCCAAAAAACTGAGAGAAAGGCCAGAATCATGTAAAGTGTTTGGTGACAAGACTTTCTGAAAGAGAATTTTGCAGCCATCACATGCAACTGAGCGGAGATAGCCACCCACGGTACACTGACTGATAAAAAGCCAAATGCCATTCTCTGGTCTATCAAAAACAGATTTAGAAACACGCTGACTCTGGGTCAGCAGGATGTGGGAAAGTCATTCTCTAGGAGTCTGAGAAAAATGAATTCAGCATGTTGTTGTGTTGTGTGCAGCATACACATCAGCCTTCTTCGATAGAGAGGTCACAGTTCCTTTTTGGCTCCTCATGTATTTCTTGCCACTGTCTTGGTCTAACTTTAGTTAGCTTCCCTCCATTTCAGCTCAGCCTTCATGCTGACACCAGCACACTGCGGCATGTCTGTCCTTGATGGCATAGGAGATATGGATGTTCCTGCTCTCCTAGCGTTCCCTGCCAGTTGAGAAGAGTTGGAGGCCTTAGGAGAGGAATTTTGACAGCACATTCACATCCTTCCAGCTTTCTCTGAGGCTGGCCAACTATGTGGAGACATTTCCGGTATGCTGATTAGTGCCTTTGGAGAAGCTGGCAGAGCCCCAGCTGTCAAGGTAGATTGCAGCCAGCTGATCCGGTGGGATTAGCAAGGATTGTTGTGAACGCTGTCTGTCGGTAAGAAGGGGTTCATAGCCAGGACTGCTTTTGGGACTGCCCAAATGTGGAGTTCTTCTGAAACAGGTTTAGACACCAGGAGGGTTATGGACATTGGATGCATCTCCCAGAGGAAGCTGGGACACAACAGGCAAGGCTATAGATGACACTGTCTCTAGGAAGTAGCTTGAGGAAATCCAGAATATCATGTTTCTGAGGCCTAAATTCATTTCCCTGCCCTGAAGTTTTATCAGTCTCCCTGAACAGTGGAGCCATTAATTTACCCCACAACTACCACCAAATAAATCAGCTTTTGAACCCCTGAAGGAAGGGGCTTGACCTCGGGGTTTGCTTACTCTATCTTCAGAACGGGGCTGGGCCAGATATTGGACAGCCTTCTCCAGTTCTCCTTCAGCTAGCAACTTTGCCAAATCTTCCTTAAAGAAGGTTTAGAGAGTGCCCTACATGGGTGCAGACAAAGTCCATTGTGATATGGAGATTGCTCCAAAGCTTGCTGGGAGTCAAGCTATGAGAGAGAAAGGACATTTGGCTTTGCTCACTACCAGACCATGAAAACCCCTTATGTCACAGATGTCTAGGCTGAAGGCTACCCTTTGGTCATCTGTGCAGCAATGCTAGGCCTGCCAGATGTGTGATGTATGTTTTGCCCTTGTCTGGCCCCAAGTGGAGGTGGTGCTGCAACGGTATTTCTGGTTAGCTGCATCTCTTCTAGCAGAGGTCCCTTCCAACCCCATATCATTCTGTGATTCTGTGAAGTGTCTGAGCGGCAGCAAGTTCTGGGTCTGCCCTAGCTGATCTTCTGTGAGGAAGGATGAGATGTGGCAGAGGAGTGGGATGCTTTGTCCTCCCTCCTGGGAGGTGGTCACCACAGCTGGTGACTCCTCATCCATTGGAAGTCATCTTGGAGAGCCCTGACCAAACCCAGCCTGGCTGAGAGCACAAATGCCTTCAGCAGCGGTGTAGTTGCCTCTGCCTGCACCCCTGGTCTGTGTGCTGCCAAGTAAGCCCTGTAAACCAATTAATACAGGTTAACCAGCCCTTCTCTGGGATGGGTTCCTCTCTGGCTGTTTAAGGTAGTGCTGTCCCTGCACGTGCTCTGCGACCTCCACTCTGTCACCTGATAAACCGCATCTCGTATCTCTTGTGTTGATGTGGAGTGATCAATAGTTATCATGCCTGCGGGGAATTATTCCTCTGTTTTGCAGTTGTCACACCCCCTCCCTTGGTGGGTGTTTTCAGATGAGACTGATTTCTGTGATGTACTCATGGGGAGAAACAGAGTGAATTCCAGACTGCTTTGCCCTCTCCTTCAGAAACTTTGCATAAGCAGAATTGCTGGCAAGTGACCTTTCCTTGAAAAAGTTCCTGGCTTTCTCAAGCCATTTGTAGTCAGGTGGGCTTTAAACTGAACTCTTAGCTACACCGTGATTGTGTTGTCATGCAGCTTCTGTCCCTCAGGAGATCAAAGACTGCACCCGGGCTGAGGCTTGCAACACGGAGGAGTTTGACTCCCTGCTATTGTCACTTGGTGTTAGGAGTGGTACTGCTGTTGTGTCAAAAACCTGGATGGTGCTGTGCTTGCCATTTGCAGACCCTGATCAGAGAGATTTAAAGGAGTTTGCTACATTTGCTTTGTGGAGACTGGTAAGGAGGCTTCTCCACTATGTGAGCGTCTGCCTAGGAGGACATACAAAGGTACTTGTTTGAGAACCCAAACAGGAACCAGCAGCTGGGCAGTGGAGGTGGGGAACTGGTCATGAAGGATGCCTGAAACGAAGACAAATGTTCCACAGCTGTTGCAATCTTCAAATACTCCCTGTTTACTCCTCTTCCTGGCAAGCAGGTGGCAGAATTACTTCTGTCCCTTGCAAAGAGGTTGAAAAAAAGCAAGAAAGAGAAAGGAAAAGATGTTAAAGGTAGTGGAAACCACAGATGCCTAAGTCAGGTTGCATTTGGTTCATATACTTCAGTACTATTCATGACTATGGTTTTTCCCTAGGTTAGGGAAAAAGGAGTAGCACATGGAGAAATAAGATTCCATTTCCCCCCTGTTAACTCCTACAGGATGAATATAAGCCAGAAAAGGCTTTGTCGGAGGAAGATCTGAAGAATGCAGTTAGTGTGCATCATGCGCTGGCATCCAAGGCAACAGACTATGAGAAGAAACCCAATGTCCTCAAGCTTAAAACAGCAGATTGGAGGGTCCTGCTTTTCCAAGCCCAGTAAGTGCTTTCTTCAGATTGTGCCAGTCATTGAGGAAAGAAAGCTGTGCTGAAGGGAGGGGTAAATTCATGCCTGGACAGGTTAAAGCAGAGGCTTAAGAGGTTCAATCTGTTTATTTGATCAGAAATAAGATTAAGTGGTGATTTGATTAGGGTGCACAAGTAGTTCATGAGAGAGAAACATCAGGTTTTAAGAGGCTTTTTAATCTAGCTGAGAAAGGCGTAACAAGATGCAGCAGCTGGAAGCTGAAGCCACAGGAAATTCAATTTGGAAACAAGGCACAAACTTTTAACAGTGAGGGTGATTAATCATTGAAACAAATGTCCAAAGGCAGTCTTGGATTGTCTGTCTCCTGATGTCATCAGGTCCTAGCCGGATGTCTTTCTAGAAGATATGGTTTGGTCAGAAATAAAGTTACTACTTAATACGAGAATAATTTGATTAAGTTCTTCAGGCTCTGATATCCAGACAGAACAGATGACCTGCCTTTTGCTTCTGACATTAAAAACCTGTGCATCTGTCTTCTGCGTGAGCCCTTTTCTACCAAGATCTGTGTGAAACCTCCTAGAGATCTGTGGTGTCCAGCACAGCTCAGACCTTAGGACATACGTCTAAATAAGGTCATTGGCTGTCTCTGTTGCCCATGTCATTTGGATTGGATTAGGAAAAGACGTGTGCTAGGGTGAATTGTGGACCTAATCACAAGCCAGCCTGTGACTGAGATACCTGACATGAACCACTTGCAAAGATAGACCACAAGACTGAGCAGACTCTAAGACTTGTCCTATTCTGGTTATTCTCGCTTTTTAAATGCTGTTGAAGGGGTGGGAAAGAGGTGGAAGAGACTGAGTCAACAGGTGCTTAACACATGTTTCTTCCCCAGGAGCCAAGAAGAAATGCAGACCTGGATCAACAAGATTAATTGTGTGGCTGCCGTCTTCTCTGCACCACCATTTCCAGCAGCAATTGGCTCTCAGAAGAAGTTCAGTCGCCCACTCCTGCCAGCTACCACAACGAAGCTATCTCAGGTGAGCTGTTTTTATATAGAGGGTAGGTGACAGCGATTTCTCTGGCTGGCTGGAGACTGGATGGTGGTCCTTGGCATTGTTTTGTGCATTCCTAGAAGAAAAAGGCTCGCACTGTAAATCTCTGCTTGCTTCCTTATGCAAGATTTGAAATGTGGGGGGAGAAGGAGCAGACTTTAATATAATTGTTTTATATTTTTGAAGGAAAGAAACAATCACTAGCATTCCTAGTACCAGATACAGAATTTTCATCCTGCAGTTATGGCTCTGCAGAGGACATTTCAAATACTGTCTGACTGCTGTTTTTTTTGAATTCGAGTGTTTATAGCCACTCTTTTCAGAAGAAATGGACATACTCCTGGTCTTTGGCTTATTGGGGTGATAAAAGGTGAAAGCTGATGCATCAGACAAGCATCAATTATATTTCTCCCACAGTACTTTTCCAGACTCCAACTGTTACCAGCTCAGGGATTTCCTGTTAGTGTATATTTATAAACTGCCTCTTACATGAACGTCTTTGGTCAACCCTTGTGATCGCATAAGCTTTTAGCTTCTACAACATCCCATGGCAGGGAGTTTCACAGCTCTACTACTTCTTGCATTAAAAAACACCTGCTTCTGCTTGTTTCGGACTGGCTGATGCTTGCACCTATAGCTCTGTGTACTTTGGGAGCTGTGATGCATGACTGCGATTCCTCCTGCACTGGCAGGAAGACAGTATTGATTGTGTTGATGAGGTTGACGGAGTGGCAGAGGTGATAGATCCCAATCCTAGCTGTATACTTTACAAGTAACCTCCTGTAGCTTTTAAAGTCATCTGCCTGTGCTGAATTGCTTCTTAAATGCATTTTTTTGCCATCTTTATAGCTTAGCAACGCTCCTTAGAAACCACTATGTCATAATCTGCATTTCTGTAAGGGGGTGGTTTTTTTATGTTACCCCTGCTTTTTCCTTCTCTGTGGCAGTAGCCTTTCTTCTTACAATGTGGTGACCGACTTTCCATCTTCTATTCTGGGTTAAAGTTTAAAATGTGTCTTGTACAGAATAATATTAACTTGCCTTATCCTTATGGTTTTACTTTTTGCTCATGCATACCTTTTTCTAAATACTTCAATAATTCAGTCACCAGTCACCAAAAAAAGCTTTTTTTACTCATCGTTGTTCTGTGTGATCGTTCCATTTAGTACGTTATTTCCTAGTCTCATTGTTTCTGTTTAATCTGGAATGGAAAAAAATAGAAAACAGCCCTGTGATTTGTGTCTCAAAGAAGGGGAGACACGAGAAGTGGAATAAGATAAGCTGTTTTAGCTAAAGGCAGAAGAATGTTAAGTGTTCAAAGCAGATAAATTCAAAGGCAAGCAGAAATATGTCTGCTTTTATCTGTCAGTGTGGAAAAGCTGCCAGCAGGCTGCTTCTCATTTGGCAGACAAAAAATATGAATTGTCAAATCCCTGTGGCTGCTGTTTAGGATTTTGTGGGCTGAATCATGATGGACAGTACTCCTTCAAAGGGCCTGTTCCTGGTCAGGCAGAAGTCGAGATGTGGTGCGAACCTAACATGGGTGAGGAAGAGAGGTTGGACATGATGGGTTGTGAAAGATCATTGCACCAGTTTTGCTTTCAAAAGCAGATCAGGGTCTGATCTTGGTTAGTCCAACCAAAGAGCAATGTGACGAAGCTATATATAAAGGAACAGCCAGTCTTAGAAAAGATCTTCTAGGGTGGTTTTTTCCCCTTTTTTCTGAGAATATGCACACACACACAAAAGCTCCAAAGGGCTGCTGCCCTGGAAATTACAAGTGCCAAATTAATAGCTGCTTAAAGACCTCCTGTCATCAGGCTGTAGAACTCACTGCAACAGGGTGTCACTGGGACCAGAGATTCCGCACAACGTAAAAAGTGGTTGGGCTCTAATATAGAGAGCAAGCAGATCCAGGTTAGTTACTAACAGCATCAAGAATTTTTGGCAGCCAGTAGCGAGTGGTTTGAGCCCTACCATATATAGGCACAGGCAAATTATCCCACATGTTTCTTTCTTCAGTTGTCTTCCAAAAAGAGTTGAAACACAAGATTAGCTGGGGCTCAGCTATCATCATCTGTAGAAGTTTCCCCCCTTTCGGCTTCTTTCCACAGCTCCTGCTCAGTGAGCTGAGAGGCTCAGTCCCTGGTGTGACTTACAGTGTGATGGAGACATGTCCGAGCTGGGCTTGAAGCTGCAAGCTGTGCAGCCACAACACTGGGGGACAATGAGGGGTGGCTATCCCCTTCTCTGAGGCTAGGCACACACGTGGGAGCAGAGCTGGGTACTACCTGCTGTTACGACTTGTTAAGTCACTGAGATCTGCATGATCATGTCTATATTTTGGAGTTACCTAATTCAAACATAATTTCAGATGCAAGCATAGAAATGGCCAGAAGGCCATGCTGCAGGAGCTGGAAACCTTCTGAGCTGAGGGAAGGTTAGCTGACAGATGGACTGGAGGAAGTGAGTGGGCTTGGAATTATGATAAAGGAAATTGCCTAGAAAGGGAGAGTAGGAGCTCCTCACTTTCTCCAACTGCACAGTGGGATAAAAGCTGGTAGCAACTTAGAAAAATTATATATCTTTTGGGGATTGGACAGCCCTTACTTTTCTGGATGCATTGTATTGTTCTGAACAAAAGGAAACCACAGACCAGAGAGTGATTGGTGGTGTGGAAATGGAAGGAAGGGCCCTGACTCGATGTCCTTTCTGTCCTGGAAGGAACTACTTTTACTTTGAAAGGACCTGAGGCAGGGTCTTCGCCTGTCTCATTCTGCGCTTGGTCTGACTTGCATACACAACAGCCCTAATTAATTTGCCAAAAAATGTATTAGAGCAGAAGTGTCATGTTGTCAGTAATGCTCTTCAGCAAGCTGCTTCCGTTGCTCTCAGCAAGGCGACGGATGACAGGTTTGCTATCCTTCCCAGTGGCATCTGCTAGCTGCTGAGTTTTTCTGCAAACTTGGCCACTTTGCTTGGGTGCCTTTGAGAGAGCTGTTGGGGGCAGAGTTCTAGGATACCAGACCTTATCAGTCTAATTAAAATTAGTTAAAGGAATGAAGGTGTGGGAGACTGGCTAGCTGAGAAGGGTCAGCTAGTCCAGCAAGAGCTTAATAAGCACCATATTCAGCTTATCTAGCTCCCAATAACTGCAAGGCCTTGAAGTTGTTCTTCTGGCCTTGAAGGCAGCTGTGGTCCAACAACAGAATGTCTGTGATAAGGCAAACATGTAACTGTAAGAAAGGAATTTCGGGCGGAACTGTCTTTTTAGAACTAACCAATAATGAGCTCTCATTTTGCAATATGTATGAGCTAATTATGAGTGTGCATAAAAGAATGGTAGTGTGTCTAAATAAACGAAGCTTGCTGATCACTCATATTGAGTGCTCATGTCTTCCCTCCGTCGCAACATGAAGGAGAGAAAGAGAGAAAGAAACAAACAAACAAAGAGAAGCTACTTCTCGTAGGTATTATTGTACAGGGATTTCTTTATTTTCCTTTGCTTATCAAATATTTTAGATTCTGTCACTTAAGTGCCTAATGTGTTTCTGAAGGATGAACAGCTGAAGTCCCATGAAGCTAAGCTGAAGCAGATCTCCACTGAGCTTGCTGAACATCGCTCCTATCCTCCTGACAAGAAGCTCAAAGGCAAGGAAGTAGATGATTACAAACTGAAGGACCACTATCTGGAGTTTGAGGTATGTATGGGAAACGTTCTTACTTCTACTTTTTGGGTCTGGATGGGGCAGCTTGTCTTATACTTGGGGTACAGTCTGGAGTTCTGCATTTTTCACCCTGTTCCACTAAGCAGTATGTTCTTGTTAGGCAGATATGTAACAGCAACCCCAGAAGCTGGGATGTGGCTCCTCTTTCTGATAAGGACTTCTTGTGACCTTAGCCGTGACTTTAGCTCCCCATCTGTAAAATGGAGGATAAAAATGTGACCCTCTGTCCTTGCCTGATGTATCTATTTGAAGAGATAGGGTCTTCAAGCAGAAACTGTCTCATGTTGTAAGACTGTGTGTTGCCTAGTATGTTGGCACTTCAGTCTTTATGGAATGACTGCATTCTGCAGTAATGCAGATCATGGTAAGTGTCTTCCAAGGGTATGTTCTGAAGGAACTGGTCTTCTAAAATTGTCTTAGGCATGCCTCGTCAGAACCATTTGTGTTGGATGTCAGGATGAGCAGGAAAAGGGTAGAATTAAAGATCACAGAACTGAGGGATGCAGCTTACACAGCTGCATTAGAAAATTGTTCTGAGTACTGAAACAGCAGCTTTTAGACGTCATGGTGTCTGCCACATTGTAGGGCTATGAGGGAGGGGTCAGCAACCATAGATGTATGGTATTTTTCATGGCTGCACCTTTGAGCTTTTTCCCCCAGAACTGCGAGTCAATGTTACCTTGGGTCTGAAAGGATCCACCTTTAGATAGGCAGTCCCTGGCAAGGAAAAGCTATAGTCTGGACAAGAGAAAGAGCAGATAAGACAAAAGTCAGAGAGACCACCAGAGGAGATGCTGAAGGCAACACAAGCCTCCAGAACTGAAGTAAGCCTACTGCCATTTGTTATATGAGTTCATTTTGGAGGAGCTCTTTTTACTCCTGGACTTGACTGGTTTTGTACTTTCGCTTTTGCAGAAGGTTGTAATCACTGTGTTGCGTTCGACTTTGCTGTAGCTCTGGGCTGCATCACATACAGTGAGCTTGAGGTGTTTTGCTATTGTTTTGTATAGGGAACACAGTTGGCCAGTTTGTTCTTCCACATCCGACATACCTGAAATGATCTGACCAAAAATCAAATGAGGAAGTGATGGACAGGGCTGCCAAGCAGTGAGTACACAATGATGTGAACAGGAGGGACTACATAATCAATAAAACAGGGCCAAAGTGAGGTGATGGGAGAGCTTGCATGACTTGAGTGCTGCCATAAATGGTTACAGGCTTTTTAGAAATGACAGACAGGAGGAGGGAGGCACCCTTTATATGAGTGAGTAGCAGGCAAATATCAAACTTTGCCTAAGGAAGGGTGATGAGCCAGCTGAGAGTTTGTGGATGAGAATTAGCGGAAACACCAAGATGGGTGTCATTGTGGTGGCTGTCTGCTAGGCTTTATTCAAAGAACTGGAACAGACCTTGTGTTTGCTGGCCCTGGTCCTCATGGGGAACTTCAACCACCCCTTTATCTTCTGAAGGGACAACATAGCAGGGCATAAACAAGCCAGGACATTTCTGGACTGCATTGACAACAACTTCCTCACACAGGTGACTGAGGAGCAGACAAGGAGAGGTGCTTTGCTGGACCTGTCACTTATAAACTAGGAGGAACTGGTTGGGGATATGAAGGTGAGAGGCAGCCATGGCAGCAGTGACCACAAGATGTTGGACTTCATGATCCTGAAAGGAGGAGTCAAAATAAAAAGTAGGATCACAACCCTGGACTTCAGGAGAGCTGACTTTGGCCTGGTCAGAGAACTGCTTGAAAGAATCCCATTAGACAGAACCCTGGGGAAGAAGAGGGCTTTGGGACAGCTGAACACTTTTCAAGAATCACCTCTTTTAAGCTCAGGAATGGTTCACCCTGACAAGAAAGACACCAAAGAAAGATGGCTGAAGGCCTTCATGGATGAACAAGAAAAAAGAAGTGTGCAGGAGGCAGAAGCAGTGACATGTGACACAAGAAGAATAGAGATACTGTCCCAGCACATAGGATTGCATTTAGGAAAGACGAAGTTCATGTAGAGTTGAATCTGGTGAAAAATGTGAAGGGCAAGAAGAAAGGCTTCTATACTATGTTAACAGCAGAACAACTAGGGACAATATGGGGCCAAGCTGGGGCCCATAATGGGGTTGGGGACCTAGTCACAAAGAACAGGGAAAGGCCAGGGTATTGAAATGTCTTCTTTGTCTGGGTCTCTACTGGTAAGACCAGCCTTCAGCAGTCACAAGCCCAATGGGAACATGTGGACCAACTTACCCTTGGTGAAGAATGATAAAGTTTGGGAATATTTAAACTGGACATGTGCAAGTCCATGGGATCTGATGAGATGCACCCATGAGCACTGAGGGAGCTGGATGATGTCATTGCAAGGCCATTCTTGATTACCTTTGAAAGGTCATGAGGTTTCTGAGGTCTGGAGGAAAGCAAATGTCATTCCTGTCTTCAAGAAGGGAAGGAGAAATTTTTCAGGGAACTACAGGCTGGTCAGCTGCTTATGCATCTGTGGGAAGGTGGTGAAACAAATTCACCTGCAAATCACTTCCAAACACATCAGAGACAACAAGGTGATTGTGAGTAATGAGCATGGCTTTACAAAGGGGAAATCATGCCTGACCAACATGATAGCCTTTTACAATGAGATGTGTGGTGGATGTTGTTTGTTCTTGACTTAAACAGGGATTTTGACATGGTTTGCTCTAACATCCTCATAGACAGGCTGATGAACTGTGGACTAGGAAATCAGCAGCAAGGTGGTTTGGAAACTGGCTGAACAATTGAGATAAAAGGGTTGCGATCAATGGCACAATGTCAGTTTTGAACACAGCACTCAGATGCACAGAGCAAAGCCACACACTTTCACTTTGTAGGGGTCTTGTTTGACTTGGGAGAGCAAATAGTTTCTTGACTTTGGGTCCTTGACACAATGTAGGCTGGAGTGTTTAGAAGATTTTAGAAAGACTGGTGGAGAAGGAGATCGTTGTGGGTTTTTTCTGTTTTCAGTGGCAATCTTTAGAGAAATATTAGAGAAATATTCCTCGGGTACCTCAGTACAAAGCAGAACCAGTACAGCCCAGGAAACAAGAGATACCTTCTTCCCTAGTGACAGCCTTGAACGGCAATTGAACTGCGCAGTTCAGATATGTGATCAGCACTGCAGGCAAGTGGTGGCACCAACTTCAGTTGCATACGAGAGATGGTGATTCAAGGTGCAGCTGTGCAATGCCATCTTACCTTCACAATTGGCACAGATTTCTCAGATCATGTTGAACTATCAATAGGCAGTGTGGGGGAAAAAAAAAAAAAAAAGGTGAGCTCTGTGAAAATCCTGGATGGAATCTCCTCCAGTTTTGGGGTTTCTTCACCTTCTCTTCAGAACGAAATCCTGTCAGGATCAGGCAGGACCTTGCTTCATGGGGTCAAAGCAAAAGGGCGAGAGTCAGGTGAGGCAGTATTTCTTACATGGCTCTGTCAGGCTGAGACTGCAGACCAGACCTTGCATCCGTGTACCAAGGGGCATGCTGATACATCTCCAGATTCACACCAAAAGGGTCTCAGAGTCCCAAAGGAAGCAGCATTCCTTCCTGTTAGGAAGGAAGAAGCCAGGTGTGTTTTTTGTACGCCCTTGTAATTCCTTTTTGTTCACCCACCAGCATGGCCTTCATTCTTGTCCCTGATGAAAGACAAGTGAGATGGTGTTTCCTTCTGACAGGAGGTGAACTAGGAGGTGCCTGGTGCTTGTTCAGGGATGCAGCCACGCGCATTTCTTCTTCCAGGTGTCCTTGCTTGTAGACATCAAGGAAGGAACATTTCCTCTGTGCTTGCTGAGGAAGTACTGTACCAGATAATGGCTGTTCATTGCAGCAAATTTATGGTTTGAGAGAGATCTTTTGAGTGCTGTCAGGTGAGAGGTGAAGCCAGAAATTTGATTCTGATGAGGGTGGCTACCTTATCTCCTTTTTTTATTATGTGCATTTAGTCTTCAGGGATAATGTTGCAGAAGTTTTTAAATTGTTTTAACTTTTATGGTTTTACTTTCCTGATAGAATTTTCCAGATTGATTTCTTTTAAGGAAAAATTTCCACTAGCTGTAATACCTAGCTTCAAATATCAGATTACTAAAAGAGCAAGTTTGTTGTGGTTGAAAGCAAAATAGGATCTTCCAAATGCATTGCTTAATTGCGATAGAAATGATGGGCCCACAAAGTGCAGGGCAAAATAGCCACTGGCAGACATATATGGCAGAAACTGGTCCTGGATTTCCATTCTGATTGCTGGGTCTTGTGACCCTGGTGGTGTTTACCGGACCAACAAAAAGCAGAAGTCCATATGGCAGTAAAGTCCCTCGCTCCCTTGATGAATGCTACACTGATCCCAGGCTTAGAGCACCGGCTTGCCTTCTCTTTTGCAGAGGTGTCCCATTTGTTGTGCGATGAATCATTCATCAGCCCAGTGCATCATCATCAGGGCTCTGCTTGCTGTTTCTCCATTTCCTTTTTTTATTGAATGACACATCTTACCTGCTTCATGTGTTTGTCTCTCGCATTGTGGAGCTGGAGCTCCAGATACGGAATTGATAAGAAAGCTTTTTTATTTAATTTTAAGGTGGATACTTTTATGATCCTCCTCTATGAGGTTTTATTTATTCAAAGGACTCTTTGGAAGCCCAGTCACGTTCTCTCCTCTTTTTTTTCCCTTTGTATTCCACACTTCAAAGCAGTTACCAAGCTTTTTGACTTCCTGCCCTCAAATAAGTATCATTACCAGAAATTTATTCCTTTATTATAAATGGGAAAAAAATTTCTTAAACACATTTTCCTCTGTCAGAAACATAACAGTTTGGTAACTGTTTTGCCACTTTGAAATATAAATTAACAATCAATATGGATGTTTATGTCCTCCTTCCCTGACCCACAGCCCACTGAGATCACCTTATTTACAATGTCTGCACCATATTTTTAGTAGATATGTCAGGGGCAGGTTACTGAACACATCTCAGGAGGTGGGTTACTCTGTTCTCAGGACCTCCTGCCCCAGCCTCTGGTTTTGAGCCCTGCAGGGATCGTCTGCTAATGTATGCTCATTTTGTTTGTTGCTGAGATGTTACCGTGCACAAAGATGTTACTGTGGCACATGGAGCTATGTCTTCCCACAGGAGAGGGAAAGCTCTGCTCCAGGCAAGGAACAGAACAAGTGGGCATGGGGCACAGTAAACTTCTTCCAGTTGACACCTTCATCATTCACCATGAGTGGCCCCATCAGGGGAACATGCCATGCTGCTGTCATAACCCTCTCATCTGCTCTTTTTTGTTAAGGTCTGGCCTCGCAGAGCATCCTTTCGTGGACTCACTGGTGGCTGAGCTGATTCAGTCTGCGCTTAGCAGGACAATTTCTCCCCCGTGGGCTCAAGCAAAGAAAGCAGGACCTGCTGGTGGGAGTGGAGGGTTGCAGGGGAGAGCCGTAGCCACCCAGCTCAGGATTTTTGTTATCCCTCAGTTTGCAGCACTTTATCTCCATGCCTTCGTGGGGCACATAACACCTCAGTGTGTACGAGCACCACAGAATATGACTCAGCATGACTGAGGTCAACGAGCTCTTGCTCGGTGGTATTACTCGCCATCCGCTCCAACTGTCTGGGCGCCAGTGTTCAGCAGAGCACCAGGATTTGTGTGCTGCAGAACTGAGTGCCTCTAATTGCACGGCAGCCCCGGGCTCAGCCTGCCTGAAATCCTTTTTGTACTGTGTAATTTACATTAGCCACCATTGTTCATGTCCACATCAGGCACCATTGTTTGCATCCTTGTTAGGCTCCTGGCTTTCAAGGCCAGCATAAACCATTAAGTTACCCAGACGGTCTCTCAAGTGCTTCTGCAGAGTTTCTTCCAGACTGATCCAGGCCTTTCTTTTCATTTCCCAGAAAAATCGCTATGAGATTTACGTTGGCCTCCTGAAAGAAGGGGTGAAGGAGCTGCTGAGCGGAGGAGAGAACGATGCGCCAGGACTGAAGAAATCCCATTCGAGTCCCTCCTTGAATCAGGAGTCTCCAGTTAGTGCCAAGGTGAAACGCAATGTCTCGGAGAGGAAGGACTACAGGCCAGAAACACCCAGCATTAAGCAGAAGGTCACTTAGGGTGGAAATAGCAACTAGGGGAACAGCCATGCAGCAAAGTACCGGTGGTCAAAATTTTTTCATTTAATAACCTGTCATTCACAAAAAATAAGTGCATCTGCCTGAATGGGGTGTTAGTGACATTTTCTATTGTATATTTTGCTGTTTCTGTGCATATTGTGGGAGATGTCTCTGCTCCTGCTTTGCTTTGCTTTGTTAATTTGTCATTTAGCAATTGAAGCATCGGGACTTTTTTGTGTTGTTCTGTTTCTAAAGGAGGTGGGGGAGGGGTAGAGAGCTGTGAGGTATATTCTGTCTCTTCCCCGTTTATCTCCTCCCATCGGCACGTGGCTTTCATCTCTCAAGTCACTTGTCACTTTATTTACGTGGTGGGTGGGAAAGTAACTGGACAAATGCTGCAGTGCTGTGAATGCAGGCTGTAGCTGTGAGGAAACGGCTGTGCAGACGGGCAGCTGCAGAAGCAGGCTGGCTAGAGCCAGGGGTGCTGGGAGCACTGGTTTCCTGACAATGCAGAGCCTGTTGGTACTGGTACTTAGCAGCAGGTGCTACAGTAAGTAGTCGCTGTTGCTTATCTTCTGCACTGGCCCTGGACCCACGAGCGCAAAGGGACGAAACCTGGAAATGGCTGGCAATGCTGGGATGACAGCTTTGGAATAATTTGTTTGCTTCTTTCCAAGCAAAAGAGTCTTCACCTGAGTTAGCAGGCTGGGAGGTATCCAAACCCATACCCATGCTGTCTCTGCGGTCAGGGAGATTAGGGGTTACCCGGTGAGAATGAACCTGCGCTTTAAATTTATTTGCGGAGGAGGCTGCTGTGGGTGTCAGCCATTAGCATTGTATTTTAAAGACAAAGGGCCTCTGTGTAGTTTTTAACTATACGCTCTCACTTAGCTGCTATGTAGAGCCTTATGGATATATTGTGCCCCGATGCTTCCCCTTCCAGGAGTTTCCTTGTTGGTGTGCACATACAGGTGTTTGCAATTTCTCTGCTAGTGACAAAGCACTTTGCCTTTTCTCTTCAGGAAGGGATTCTCCTCAGCTCTCTGTTTTCCTGCTTTAGCTCACATACAGATGGAATAGGCCGGTGCAGACCGGAGAAGGGGACAGACCTGTCCTTGCTGTGGGCCAGGTTTTGGTGCTGTCTGGGCTACTCCATGCCAGGAGGTGGGCACAAGGCAGCCTCCGGTGTGGCACACCCTACCCTCCACCTGCAGGGAACCAGGCTGCCTTGCACCTCCTGTGTACCCTGCACCAGGCTTTCGGAGGGGGGAGCACAGGACAGGGAGAAACTACCGTGGGTAGAACTTTCCATACCATCAGTGGTGCCCAGCGACAGGACAAGGGGCAGTGGGCACAAACTGGAACACAGGAAGTTCTGTCTGGACACGTGGAAAAACTTACTTGCTTTGAGGGTGGCAGAGCACTGGAACAGGCTGCCCAGAGAGGCTGTGGAGTCTCCTTCTCTGGAGATATTCAAAACCTCACTGACGCAATCCTGTGCAACCTGCTCTAGGGGAACCTACTTCAGCAGGAAGGGGTGGAGGGGTGGTGGTCTAGATGATCTCCAGAGGTCCTTTCCAACCCTTGCCATTCTGTGATTCTGTGAAAGGTCCTGTTTGTGCCACAGACCAGTCTTCAGGCACAGGGAGTAGAAATATGATGTAGAGATCATTTTCCTGTTTCCCAGCCCCTCTCGCTTGGGCGGCATCATGGCTCTGCAGAAGAGTGCTGGCTCACCTCTTGCTTACCACCCTGGGTTTTAATCTCCAGTTTGATAGTGACCTGCTGGGTGAGCTTGGGCAGGTCTCTCCCATTTTGCTTTGCCCTTCCCCTATGCAGAGTACTACAACCAAACTGGCCTTTCCTGCAGAGCAATTTGGGAAGTAATGTTGAGGGCCAGTTGAAAATTGTTTGTTGCTGTTATTTTTGTTGTGCCTGGCACGGGGATGTAATTCCTGATGGATGTAATTCTTAATGCATAAAGAAACGTCAAGATCAACACAAGGACTGTTTAGAAATGTGCTGGTGTTTCCAGCGCAAGTAGTCGATGGGCCACACATCAAAACAATTACCACCTGGGTGGATTTGTGCTCTGCTAGACTTCCCAAAGGGTCCAAGCCAATTAATCTAGTTTATTGAACTGCCAGTTCAGTGGGCAGGACAGGAAGTGATCAAAGAGAAAAGGGCCTTAACAGGCACCTCGTGACTTGCTTCCCCCACTGAAGACCACCATGCAGCAGCTTTCTCGGTGTTGTGCTCACTGCTGGCTGTAACAAAGTGTTGTGCTCTCAGATGCCGGGAGGTGTTAGAGCAAATTGATTGCAGTTCGGCACCGAAACCAGATGGGACTGTTTCCACAGGTGACAGAGGGACGCGCGCATCTGGCATCTGCCACTTAGAGAGGCCGCTCCATGCTAGAAGTCAGGAGGTCGGCCCCTACCCCTGGCAACATTGCTAAAAACTGCAAAGTCCTGAAAAGAAACTGTCAGTGGTTCCCAAGCACTTGGCCTTTAGAAGTTGTGAAGGCTTACAGTGGGGGCAACGTTCAGTCCTCTTCCTGGAGAAAAGAGATGCCTTGTGCTGCTGGAGCCAAAGTGATGTGGTGCAGCCTGCTGTGTTGGGAGACTCTGTGTAGACAGGTGCACGATAGTGCTCATTGGGAGGGATTGTTTGAATTAATCAACATTGATCAACAGCTCATGGAGGGGAAACAAAGCCAGGAGATTCCTGCAGCTGTTCATCATGCTCTGGTGGTTAAAAACAAACACAGAGAAAAGAGAGAAGAAGAAATTCATTTGGGGAATGCCAAATGCACATTTGAGAAGAAAATTTGTCTTGTCTTAGATAGGGTCTTTGGAAGCATGCAGCAGAAACAAAAAAATGTGCAGATTTGTAAATGGGCCCTGCTTGGCTGTCAGGCCAGGGTTGTCCAGATGAGTTTCTGGAAGGCAGGCAGGAACTTGCCCAGCAAACCTCTTGTGATTATGGAATGCAATGCTTTTAAAGGCAAAGAAGTGACATTTAACTTTTTTTCCTGTCTTTTAAAATATTCCGGTTGCTGTAGACTGCAGTTAAATTGCTGAGCTCAAAAAGAAATTATTCCTGTAAAATGCGTTTCCCAGCTTTGACATAGAAACTGGATAATTCCTCTTCAAAGTCATTGCAGAGGAGATGATTTGAAGCAATAGGAAAAGTCAAAAAGTGAACTGCAAAAACGTTTAATTTTTTTTTCATTATTTATTCTCTGTTTTCATGTATACTTCTAAATGGATTAGGTTATATTTTTAAAGTCTCATCTGGTCTTAGCAAATGCAGTTTTTCACTACGTTTTTTAGCCATTAAACGTTTGTTGAGCTTGGAGCACTCTTAGGGAGACTGCTGAGGTGTGCAGATTAGTTTGCAGAGAATTTTTCAGGTTCTGCTCAAGTTTTAATTAATGCCATTTTGCTCCATTGCTTTACAAATTCTACACATCCCAGGCACCCATGTGAAAATGCTCATTTCAGACGCTGAGATAAAGGTGATCCTGTCATGAATGCGTAAGGCTTCTGACTCCCTTCAGAACAGGATAATCTACTAAGCAGTACTGTAATTTGGTTTTTTCCCCCCACTGCTATTGTAAAGGGTGGAGGCAGGTTCACAGGAGATCTCAGCGGTGGTGCCACTGGGAGTCTGGACAGATAGCTTTGCCTGGTACCCTGCCTTTCTTTGCTGAAATGTTTGCCTCTAGCAGAGATGAGTGCTTGACCTCCACAACTCAGGAGCCCCTGTTGCAATGTCTAAGCATGCTCCGCTGATTTCCAGCCCTCCTCTGCGACCCACCGTGCACCTGAACTCAGTATCAGCAGAGCAGCCTGCAGCTTTCTTGGGGGTGCTCAGTGAAAGCAGGAGTTTCTGGCGGACCACCACGAGCGTGTGTGCATGCAAGTCAGCCTTTGCATTGGTGCTGCGGGGGGGTGTCATCCTTCCTTGTCACCCCCCCTCCCCTCGCCGATGCAGCAGGCAACCGTTACTCAAGCAAGGCTTCTGCCTGCCTGTTGAGAGGGGGGTGCAAGGAGCGGAGCAGGATGGGGCCAATGGCTCCTCTCATCACCCCCACTCAAGATGCAGGCAGAGGTCCTGGAGGGACGCATGCTGCTCTGAAGCATTGCTGGTTTCTCCCCCATCCCAGGACGGGATCATCTCCTCTCTCCAGCTGAGGGAGGAGAGAGGACCTTACCGGCTCTGCAGCTGGCAGCAGAGAGGTGAGGGAGAAGGACAAAATTGCTTTCCCCTCTCCCTGCTGAGCAAGTGAGATACTCTCCTGAAGCTAAAACTGTGCTCTCCTCTGTGAGCCAGCGGGATGCAGCGGTCTGGTTGAGATGGTTTTCGTTCGGCAGCGGCTGCGAAAGAGACTCTCTGGGCCGGCTGTGTGTTTGTGTGCGTCTTGCAGATAAATCATGCATGGACCAGTGAACATGACTACAGCTTTTTAATCCAGTATTTATGTTGTGTCTTTAATTGATGTAGAAAGATAAGTCAGCCAGCAGAGTGATTAATGCAGCATTGCTGGGGGGGAACGCTGTTCAGCTGCGATGCTGACTCAAATAGTTTTTCATCTATAGCCAGCCACTTGTAAATGGTTACCAGAAGCTTTCTAAAGGCTTGTAACAGCTCATCCCTTAAGTGTTTTCCCTCTGATTCTGCCTGCTCCCAAGGTGCAGTCTGTCCACGTTTTGGGGCTCCTCTGGAGACCATTGCTCAGTCGAGCCCTGCTCTGAGCAGGAGTTTGGAATAGCAAACCTCCAGAGACTGGAATTGTTCAGTGACTTTTCACAGCTCCAATGCCTTCTGGTAACAAGGCTGGTTGTTCTTCTGGCTTGAAACAGCCAATATTTTTGCCTTTCTTTGGTGAAGGAGTGAGGTTCTCGCTTGATTAGAACAGCTTCTTCAGTGAAGGTGGTTGTGGCAGTGGAGAAAGTCAAAGGTGGCAGGGTTATCACTGGGCTTCTGGAGGCATTGCATGGTAATGTTCCTCTTGAAAGCAGGGAAGGCTTTCTTTGCAGACAGTGTACCGCTTACCGTGTCTGCATTCTCCATCCTTGAATCAATTTGGGTCTTATCGCGGTTAGTCTGACAGCTCCTCCTCCTTTTCTGTCAAGCTGCTCCTGTCTGTCATCTTAGCACCTCAGCTGCTTCTGTGTAACAGGTCTCTTTCCTTCCATGCTTGCAGAAATCCAGAAAATTTGACTGTCCCATCTTGCCTTGAGAAAACCTGCTCTGAAGCAGCACTGTGTTGAATACATAACCCTGGGAACAGCTTTTTCATTCTGCTCGTTGGGAGCCTGTGTTTCCAGCCACAGTTATAGCTGGGAGGTGTGAGACAGAGTCCCAGACTGCCGTGATTCTCTGCCGTTACACTGCAGGGATGCAACGTCCCCCCTCCCGCACTCAGACCAGATGCTTGTGACATTCCATCTCCTTTCTAAAAGTCTTGGAGACAGAGGCGACCCATGATGTGGGGAAACTTTGAAATGCTATTTTGCCAGGAGCTGGGTACTTTCCAAATCAGGCCATACATTTTGCATCCTTTTGGGGAGCTGTTTTTTAAATAAATAAATTAAAAAAAAAAAACAACCCACAACAGAAAAACAAAACCGTTTTCAACCAGTGACCCCCAAGCACAGAGGGATGGTTGCTGGAAACACTGGCTTCTTTTGCAGAGGCGAAGGCAGCATACACATGTTATCTCAAGCAATCTTCCAGCTTGCTGCTTGTTAAAACTTTCCCCAGTATTGATCTCCTGAGGCTCTGGGACGTCACATCTTCTCTGAGAGGGCAGTTATAAAGTCCACATTTCTCTCCAGAGCACAGCCAGAGCTCCCCAGCATGTTTTCCCACTGTCTGATACCTAGGCTGCCTACAGGGGTGAGCCAAAGAAGCTGTCTCAGAAATACCTTTGAAAGAACTGGTCTCCAACTTGTGCTTTTTTAGAGGATATTTTTTATTGCATGTAGGAGCAGTGTGCCTGGCCTCTTCTCTCTCCCAGCTGCACCTGGAGCTTCGCTGTGTGTAGGACTCGAACATTTTTGGGTTTTTGTCCAGTTTTGTTCAACATATTTATCAAGACAAGAGTGGGACAAGACAAGAGTGTATCCTCAGCAAGTTCACTGATGATACCAAATTGGGAGGACTGGCTAACACTCCAGAGGACTGTGCTGCTATCCAGTGTGACCTGGACAGACTGGAGAGCTGGGCAGAGAAGAACCTAATGAGGTTCAATAAAGGCAAGTGTATGGTCCTGTACCTGGGGAGGAAGAATGCCAGATACCAATGTATGTTAGCGGTGGACCTGCTGGAAAGCAGTTCTGAGGAGAAGGATCTGGGGGTCCTGGTAGATAGCACACTTTCCATGTGCCAGCAATGTGCCCTTGTGGCAAGAGGGCCAATGGGATCCTGGGCTGCACAGGGGAGAGTGTGACCAGTAGGTTGAGAGAGGTCATTCTGCCCCTTTACTCTGCACTGGTGAGGCCCCAACTGGAATACTGCATCCAGTTCTGTGCCCCCCAGTTCAAGAGGGACAGGGAACTACTGGAGAGAGTCCAGCGAAGGGCAACAACGATGATTACGAGATTGGAGCACGCCCCTTCCGAGGAAAGGCTGAGAGAGCTGGGACTCTTTAGCCTGGAGAAGAGAAGGCTGAGGGGAAACCTTATTAATGGTTTTAAGTATCTAAAGGGCAGTTTGAGGGAGGATGGAGCCGGACTCTTTTCAGTGGTTCCCAGTGACAGGACAAGGGGCAATGGGCGCAACCTGGAACATGGGAAGTTCCATTCAAATATGAGGAATAACTTCTTTTTGGTGAGGGAGACAGAGCCCTGGAACAGGCTGCCCAGGGAGGTTGTGGAGTCCCCTTCTCTGGAGATCTTCAAGACCTGCCTGGATGCAGTCCTGAGTAATGTGCTCTGGGCAACCCTGCTTTAGCAGGGGAGCTGGAGTTGACGATCTCTAAAGGTCCCTTCCAACTCCAACAATCCTGTGATTCCATGATTTTCTCCAGCAAGAGGAGGCTTTGTCAGCCTCCAGAGAAATTATAACACCTAAGCTGAGCATCAGTGCATGGGACAATGATACTATAGGAAGACAGTCAGAAAGTAGTGCCTCCCTCTCAGATGCCACCCTCGGGTCACCTGCTGGAGGCTGTATGCTGGAGCATTACCCTCAGTGCTGGGGGTACTGAGAAATGCTGGCTTCCTTGTCCACCTGCACTGTGCTGCTTGATGGACTGTCCCTGCCGCCTGCTGCTTTTCTCCCTTGTGACAGCAGCACGCTCATGCAGGGGTGCCACAGTCCTGTTGTTAGGAGGCTGGTTTAAATAAGAGCAAGGAGGACAGGTCCCAGGAAGATGTGCCCAGATGCCCTCTGGGAGTATCTCTTCTCCTGCTGGCAGTATCCAGTTGAACAGTGAATGGAGGCAGGCTCAGCCCTGCCCAAGAGAAGACACCTTGCTTGTCAATTTTGTTAGCTGTGTTGAGGCCATATTTTAATTTTTTATTAGAGCACTTCCCTTAGCAAATGCAAGCAACAGCTTTCCCAAGGGCCGCACCATTGACCTGGTGCTCCCATGGTCAGAAGGAACACATTTAGGCCAGCCCAAAGTGTTCTCTGTCCTCCCCTTTGAACAATGAACTACTCTGTAAAAATTAGAAATGTTTAAACAGTGAGGAACATCCCATGGCATCTGCTGTTAAATCTGGGCCAGGAATCAGCTGGGGTACAGGCCAAAGGTTTATTTGGACTGAGAGAAAGTACATCCCACAGCACTACAAGGATTGAAAGCACTACAAATTACCAGAGCAGGATTTTTCTCTGACGTAAACCGTTTAATTAGTAGGCACCCTGTAGGAGTGGTCCTGTGTGTAATTCACCTAAATGAGACCAGCACAAGAAGATACTTTTTGTCTCAGCAGGCAAGATTTCAGCTTTGCCTTGGGCTATAGAAATATCCTGGTGTAACCACAGAGCAGCCAAGCTGCCCTGGAGACTTGGTGTGACACAAAATCCTCTGACTCCCCTGAGTTTCTTGCTGGGAGAAGGGAGGTTGGTCATACCCACTCTGTGTCACTACACGGTGCAAACTCTATTGGTGGTATAAGTCCAAAATCACTTACGTGCTTATGAAAACCTCATGCTTACTGCTGTCAAATTCTGAAACGCTGTAGGATGAGAACAGGGGTGGGCTGTGTGGTTGCTTTGGTTTTTTTTTAATGTGTACATATTCATGACAACTATGTCCTCTTACTCGAGGCTGGGATTATAAGTTGGCTAAAAGAAGAGAGGTTTTTTGACAGTTTGAAAAATTTAAAATCACTACTCTGCGTGAGGTACAATCTGAGGCTTACCTTACTTGGTGAACATGTTTAAGTGATGCCTATCGATGTGTGTATGTATTTCGTAGGTATAGTATGGCTTCTGTGGCTCAGCACTCCAAAACCTGCTGTTCTTTTCTGAGGCTTATTTTGGTCAAAGCACTTCAGCAGCTGCAAACTTTTTTAGGATGCTTGTTGTTCTAGTTGTTCTCAAATTAGCATAAACAGTCATCAGAGCTTTTTCACGGATGTAGGGTATCCCTTGCGCTGCCTTCATCTCCATGTGTTTGTCCACCAGGGGCTGCCTGTTGTTCTGCATGTTGAAAGCAAAGTCGTATATTTGAGAGTCTAAGCAAGGATTACTGGGTGGGATTTTCTGCTAGCTCAACAACGGGCTAACACTCTCCCTGTTGATGTCAGCTGATGCCTGCACCCAGGAGCATCCATGCTGACTTCTTCTGAAAATCACACTCTGGGGATCTAACACACAGCTTTACTTCTGAAAATGTTGACCTCGCGCTGTGAAAATTCAACAAGGGGACATCAGAAAAAGTGTCCAAGCAGGACAGGCGCCTGTGATGTCTCTGCAGATACAGCCGTACAGCAGTAGTGAGGGTTTCTTTCTGCAACTGCACAGATTTCCAGAAGAATGTCTGGCTCATTAGCAGGGAAGAGCAGCAGGGCTGAAATTTCCCTCTCGGGCATCTCATATGCCTCCCAGAGGTTTCCCTTGGGAGGTTTAACTAAATTTTTAGCAAGTTGCTGGTCTAAGGACATAAGGAAACCCAGTGGGTTTTCCTGTTGCGCTCTAGTCAGGGTAGCACTAATGTTAACTGCATTATCCCTGGAAAGAGGGAGCAAAGCCTGAGGGTGGGATTCTTACCTGCAGCCATAAAACTCTTATTGTGCAGTTACCTTGAAGCACTTGAGCAACTTCAGTGAAGCCATACCTTTGTGCTTCACTGGCCAGAGTGACCGTGTCTTGCAGGACGGAGATGTGAATGGACTGCAGCTCAGGATGAGATGAAGAGGGACATCCCCATCATTTTGCTTTGGGCAAGCTGTAATCCTGTAATCCTTTTTCAGGCGCTGAGCTTCTCCCATGGGTTACCTGTCTCCTGTAGCGATGTAGTGGGAAGATGAGGGTGAGCACTGTTTCACTCAGAGTTGCAGTTAGGAAATGTTGTTTCCCCTCCATCTGAGCTGTTGCAGAGTTGTTTTCCCTCAGGCCAGGAAAGGGGACTGAATTTTCATTTATTATTGCGTGGTACCCGTATGGGAAGAATAACTCTTGTAGTGGTAGTGCAGAAGAACATTTTGCACATGCATGTGCACACACCCTGTGCATCTCTCGTGTGCAGACCTAACCGTGCAGGGCCTGAATGCGGTCCTTGCAAGACCTTTCCTCTGGGTGGCCTCCTATCCCTTTCACCAAGTGTAGGAACCTTCTTTCTGATAACCTTGAACTCAATTTACTCTAATCACTGAATCGCCGAAGCGTTTTTCATGCAATGCGCTAGAGACGCAGTCCCGGTCTCACTGCTTTGTGGTAACTCCTTAGTCTGCTGTGAAGCAGCATTGAGGTAATCACTAAATCTTCTCCAGCAGCGTGAAACTTGCTGTTCTGACTCTTGAGGTGGTCATTGTCTCAGGTTTGAGGCTGTCCTACTACCAGGGCACCCTGTTTTGTCCCTGGGAACATGCATGGCCAGAAAGCATACTCCTCAGTGGTCAGAGTCAGAGCTGTGTGGGCTTAAGTCAAGTCCTGGTTCATGGGAGGTGTTTCCACATGCTGCTGATGTCCATAAGGACTCAAACGTACGTGCTTACACAGAGATGCTTTCCTGAAGCAGAGTTGTCACTCTTTTCTACAGGTACCACAGGATGCCCTCCCTTATTCTGCTTCATGTAACTGGTACTAGAATGATCATTTCCTGATAAATGAAGGCACTTAATCAGTCCTCTTCGCCTTGGAAGAAGGACTTTTGGGGATATTGTTATATCATTTAAAATAATATTTTGGAATTTAAGTTTACATTGCTTTATTTTTCACTTGAGGTGACTGTATATAAATATTTTCCTCTATTTTATCATTGCTGATAAAGTAAGCCTACGGTATACAGACAAATAATTTGCCTTTGATGTATTGAAACTGTGAGATATAAAGTAGACTTCTCTCTTGTGTCCATGTTCCTGACTATAACTCTGTTCCTCTGTGTTTTTATAAGTTGGAATAAATGTTGCTTACGGGCAACAGAGAGCCTGCAAGCTTCCCAATAATTTTTATGTAATTGAAATCAAGCAACCCTAGTGAAGGATCTCACATATGTATAATGATATATGTATATGTACAAACTTTAGAAAGAAATAAACCAAATGTATTTCATCTTCTGCAGTTGAATTTGTTTTTTTTTTTAAAACTTACCATTGGTTCCTACGAGTAAGAACATGAAGATGTCTTTACCAGCTCATCCAGTAACCTTTGGCTGTCCTGCTCGGGGAAGATACAGACCAATTAGCTGGTGCAGCCCTTTCCCCAGTGCACCCTTGTGCCTTCTGGCAGTCAGCGGTTCCAAGGATTCCTGAGTGCATGTGCTGCCTGCCTTACAGAAACGCAGTCTGGACGTGAGCACCTCTGCCAGGGCAGAGGCCAGTGTGGCCCCACACAAATACACAGCAAATGCTCCTTAGTGAAGGAAGCAGGAGGTCACCAGCAGAGCCAGCAGTGCTGCACGCACACTAGTGCGAGGGCAGCTGGAGCGTGTCTCTCCTCCTTCTGCACCTCTGCAAGAGGGGACTTCCCTTCCAGGCTGTCACAGTGTGTGAAGCCTGCAGAGTTACCACCAGTTACTGTGAAGACATGCCAAGAAGGGGATTAACTAATTAAAAATGGGTTTGCCAGCACCACATGGGTTGGAAGAGGAAGGCTAGAGGAAATACCTGTTCCAAGATGATTGGGAACTGACCTCAAAATTTGCATGAGGTAGTCTGTTTGAGGGCACTGTTGAGGCTGGGGATTGCTGTTGGCCTGGTGAATGGAAAGCAAGGACCCATGACCCAGGAAAGTTGCCACTAAAGGAAAAAGGGGAGTGGAGAAAGACAGAGGTGGAAGTGGGCAAGAAACGATGGCTATGCAGCGTGAGAGGAAACAAGCTGTACAACACACAGAAAGCAAATGAACTTGTGCTTACAGTTCTTGGGTTGCACATGCTTCAATGTGGGAAGATGGGATACCGTGTGGGAAGTGAGTATCAGGGCAAATGAAGACGATGTGGCCAATACCAGGTGGGGCATGGAGAAGCTTTACAGCAGGGCTGGGAGCTTGTATTTGGAGATGATAGTAGAGAAGATGTGGTTTTTTACCAAAACCTCTGTGAATGTTTAATATCTTGATATGATTATTTCTTTGTCTTTTTTTCCCCTAGAGACTGAGCCTGTTGCCTTTAGATGAATGGCAAGACCTCCAGCACTTGAGATAGTCATGTGCTTTTTTTTTCACACTATGCCAGGGAATGTCAGCTTTTTTCATTGCTGTTCCATCGTGGTTACTGCAAGGCAGTCAGGGTTTTGGGTTCCAAGGCATGCTCCTGGATTAGTATGTCTTCTGTGAAAAGACTAAACAGTGGTGGTGAGGATGGGTGGGAGTATTTTACAAAGACGTATTAAATGCCTCCTCTGAGTCCAAATGAATGTTTTAATCATGTCTGAATGTTAGTGTCAGTGCTGCTCACCACATCTTTTCCTATTTTGTCTTCCTAGCTGACAATGTCAATGCTGAGCATTCTCTGGTGATCCCTTTCTGCCTAGAATCATTAGTCTCATCACGTTGCTCACAATGCATTAAACTAGAACAAAATGACAGAACAGGTGCAAAGTGAAAGACAGGTGCATTTATATTCTCTTCATTGTCCATTTTCAGTTCAAGTTTCCAACTACAGAATGTAATTATCAAAGGAGCCTGAAAGTATGCATGTGAAACCTACACAAAAGCTACACATCGCTTTGGTTATTTGTAATTAAGGCAGCATGAGAGAGTGACTTAGCCCAAAAGTAAAGGACAACTTGGTCTGAAATTGTCATGGGTTTCTCTAGATAAGAAATAGGAAGAAAGATCTTAGCCAGCAGAGCACTGACATACTGCAGTGGTCTCCTAAATGGCAAGGAAAGGGCAAAGATACCCAGTAGCTTTTAAGGTGGATCTTGAAAAGAAATGATATGATGATGGCCCAGGATTTTGTCTGTCAGGCCATTGCATGTTCCAGCTCTTTCTTTCCAGATTTGCTGCTAAAATGATGTTTCTCAAAAGAAATTATGGCAGCTGCTATACTAGCCATTTCTTCCAGAAAAAGGGCCATACTAGAAAAGCGCACAACATCCTAGAACTACTGCATATCAGCTGCAAAACACAGGTTTGCTGATGGCTATGTCCATCTCAGGGCATCTCTTCTGGTCCCTTTCCACAGATAGTCTTGGGGTGGATCAGGTAAATAGATGATGTGGTTCTCTGTTTTGCTGGTCTGCTCTTGACAAGAAGAAGCAAAACCAAGGAACTTAACCGGGAAGAGGTGGAGAAATCAAGGCTAAGTATTCTGGTTTGCCTCGGAGAACGTGTAAGGTAACGTGTTGCACTATGATGAACTGGAAATCTGTGAGATTTTGGCCCCCTGCACCCAGGCAGGGTGTATCAGTAATGCTGTATAAGGCCAAGCATCAACTTTGTAAACACCAGACTTTGGTACAGATGTTGCTGAACTGGGCCAGCAAGGGACATTTTGTGTCTTGGGGAGGAGCTTCAACAGAGATAGGGAGGTACAAGAGTGCCAAAAAGGTTGTTCCAGAAATAGAAACAATGAAAAGATGGGTGCAAATTTTTTAGAAGGGTCTGTTGCAATAGACAAGGGGTAATGGTTTTAAACTAAAAGAGGGTAGATTTAGACTAGATAAAAGGAAGATGTTTTTTACAATGAGGGTGGTGAAACATTAAACAGGTTTCCCAGAGAGGTGGTAGATGCCCCATCCCTGGAAACACTCGAAGTCAGGTTGGATGGGGTTCTGAGCAACCTGATCTACTTGAAGATGTCCCTGCTCATTGCAGGGCAATTGGACAAGATGATCTTCAAAGGTCTTTTCCAACTCAAACTATGCTATGATTCTATGAATAAGGTAGAAAGTCAGGTAAAAAACAAAGGACGGGAGAATCTTCTGAATGGAGTGCAGGTGCATACAGATGCAGGTGCTGACCTGCAAACTCGAGCTGGAGGGACTCACTGTTGGGCTTTCCATCAGGTCTGTCTCTGAAAAACTTGGTGAGAGAGGGTGAGCTGGAGAGTAGCTTGGTGGTAGATGGTGGTAGATTTCCACCCTGGTCATAGGTCATGTAGGGGGGGAAAGGTGGTGGATTTGTAAGTGAATAGTAGCTCTGTGTGATTCATAAAACTTAAGAGTGTTAGGTTAACAGCTTTATAATTGAGTGTAATAGGTCGGGAAATCGTATAATTGCAATTATACTATTAGCAATAGTGGTTTGTTTATTTGATAATCAGCATATGTATAGCTTAATAGATTGACCAGTTTCTTAGTAATATGTTTCTTAATCACTAAACACTCTAGTTTCCTAAATCAATTACATCTTGATCTTGCAATCTAAATGTAGGGATTGGCTTTCTGAAATAACAGTTACATAGAAAGAAAGGCTCCAGGACAATTCCTACCTAATCTTAATTTGCTTCAGCCACAACAGGTTTTGTGATTTAGACAACTGCAAGGATGTTTGTAGGAATATTTGAAAATATTTGAATTATGCGGAGCTCTGCCAGTGACCACAAGCCACAAGCTAAAAAGGATGAGTCTTGAGAATGCAAAAATAACAGTAAAAAGGACATATTGGGAAAGCAAGGTCTGTGAATTAAAATCTCAGGGACAGACGTTTATAGTGCACAAGCACCGTGTTTTCTCAAAGAACAAAACACTACTTGTCTGCATGTGTAAAGGCACTGGTGGGCCTTTATCTGTGCAGTCTTGAAATGTAGGTGAAATGTACTGTACAGATGGCTAGAAGACTGCAGAAGAAAGCAGAATATAGCACCAGAGACTGAAAACTCTGTGGAAAAGAAGATGGCAAGGAGAATTTGCCCAAGGGGAGAGCAATCAGGAACTGTTTGAAAGCCAGGGGCAAGAAGAAAACTGAACAAAACTGGAAAGAAAAAGCATGGGAGGCAACCAGACAGTACACAGATTCATCTATCACTTGGAAAAGGCAATCCATTAATAAGAAAAGAGCAGCCACCTGTGAAGGTTGCCTAACACCTCCCTTTGTCCAAGTGCTCTTTCAGTGAAAAGTTCTCATTCCCCCATTGTTTCCAAAGGCACTTTGAACACTGTCAGGGCTGCCATGGGGTCAGGAGAGTATGCTGTGTGCTGGCCTTCAGAGACAACTGGTAAGAGTTTGCCAAGATAAATATTCCTTCCTGTGCTTTGTAGCTTGGAAGACAGCAGCATCCCTGGGTCTGTGCACTGTCTGCTGGATGGGGAGTGGCTTTGCTGGAAAGGGAAAAAAAAAAAAAAAATCAAACCAAACCGAGCTGAAGCCTGTTTTCCTCTCACCAGTCTACAGAGATTGTTCAAAATATGTGGGCTTGGGTGGGTGGTTGTTCATTTATTTTATTCCCCCCAAAGAAAATGTCTTTGTTCAGCCATAAATCATCTTTCTGATCTGCCTCACCTTTTGATGTTGAGCTCAGAAGTGCACTGTAGAGATGCTCTGTCACCTCTTTGGAAAGGTGAACATTTTTAGTCAGCTTTAGCAACGTCCTCCTCTCTGTGCAGGTGCCCAATGTAAAAAAGCACACTTTGTCTTTTCAGGCTAATTCCAACCAGGACTAGCTAACCAAGATGTGTGGACACTTGTTGTGGGTACAGTCTTCAGCACAGACACATGCCCTGTCATTTGAGAAGTGGTTTTGATCAAGGTGATGACGGGGATGCTGCTGTGAGGGTGGGTGTGGAGAACGCTCCTGTCAAGCCAGAAATGCATGTGTGATACCCAGCTCTTGTTGCTCACTGCTTCCTTTCCCATCCCATCCCATCCCATCCGGGGCTGCACCATGCTGGGCACCCCATAAATACAAGTATTGAGACTAGGGTGGATGGAGCAAGGGCCACTACCAGCATAATTACCAGAATAACAAAGACGCCAATTACTGCACCCTTGACTTCTCCTGAAGAGATGCTGGCTGTGGAAGGAACTTGTAGTGGGCTGTGCCTGGGGCGGGAATACTCTCCATGTCTGGGCTAAGACATCCTGCTGGGACAGTTTTGTGGGGGTCTTGCAGCCAGCCAATGATAGCAAGCAGGGTGTAAAACCTGAGTCTCTATTACCACAGCCATACCCACGCTGCGTTTCTCAGGCAACTGAGGTGTGGGCGGCAGTTAGAGGTTGTAATTGTTTTTGGGGAAAAAAAAAAAACCACCATATACACACACACAAAATCACACACACACACAAAAACGCACCACACCACAAACCCTAAAAAGAAGTGCTTTTTCTCTTTAGCTGCAATTTCTGACTGCACTTCAGACAAATTGTCAGAATCTGCATTCCTGTTGGCAGGGAGCCAGGCTCCCCAGCAAGCTGATTAAACTGTGTGTGGGCAAAATGTAGGCAGATGATGGGGACCTGGTACATTGAAACCTCGGAGAGCTTTGTTTTCCTTTTCTGATGCTTTCTTCTCTCCAAATTCTTTGCAGGCTAGTGTTCTGACCATCCGTCACTGGATATCTTTTGGGGCCTGAACCTCTATCTCTGGGAGCTGACAAAAACCATGAAGCCACAAAGGCAGCTGCTCATGGTACATAACCCCTGACTGCTCATTCACCTGCAGGTGAGCAGGTAACCCTCTGAGCGCAGCGAGGGTACTGGAGAGGCTGAAAATGTTGGGCTACAGCAATATAAAGGGAATTTTTGCAGGTGGATGGGAAACCCTCTTCTGCAAAGGGCGCAGCGAGCCATCAGGGCACATGCTCCTGGTCAGGCTTCAGCCTCCCTGGGAGCTCCACCTGCCACGGCTCCTCTGAGGAGCATGGCTTTGCTTCCATGAGCTATGCTGCACTTGTCCAGCTTAGGGCACTGGGCTCCCACCAGCTCCCACCACAGGCAGCCGCACTGGAGTTGGGGAGTTTGAGGCACTGGCTTCCTAATCAACCTGCTGCTTAGATCTCACAGCTGTAGCATTTCCACTGCCTCGTGAGGGAAGATTAGGGACCGTTGCATCATTCCCAGGATATGTGTCTGTCTGTCACGGTGGCTGCCCTTGGCTTATGCTGATTTGCTTGTTCACTAGCTTTTCATTTTCATTTCTCTTAATGCTGACAAGGGCATACAATCAGGAAGGCAGAATGAGTTGGCCAGCCTTTGGATCCACAGCATGCATTGGGTGGAGACACTTTTCAGAAACACAATGGCTGAGCTCCACTGTGACTCAAGGCCCACTTCCACCTGGGGAATTGATGCCACCACAAAGGGCTTGCCTGGATAGGTACACTTCAAGTGAGGTAACTCTGCTTTAAAATGGGTGAGCTGCACTGCAGTGAAAACCTGTGTGGGCATTCCAACTCAGAGGCAGGGTGGCCTTCATGCAGCCTAGCTCCTGGAGTGAGGCAGGCTGAATCCCTTTTTTAAATCCCACAGCAATTTGATTCACTTCTTTAGCTATTTCCTCTTGAACTTTCTAAGAGATCTGGCACAAACAAGTCCCTAGAGGTATTTTGCCTCCCCCTGGGCTCTTGCTGCGCGCTTGTGATTCATCCATCAGATGTGTCTTGATGTTTAGCTCAGTGTGCAGCCTGACTGACGGGGCCTCCTTGCCAAGCGTTGGAGCTGCAGAAGTCCTGCAGGGGCTCGCAAGGGCCCACTGTGCAATCTGGGGCTCAACCTCTCACAATTGCAAAGAAGGGTTGGGTCCTCCAGGCGGGAGCTACCTGGAAGCTGAGGTGCCAGCTCCAGCACACTGTGATCTGCCTCTGTGCCCAAGAGCCAGGGAGGTTTCACCCTCAGTGTCCCCAGGAGCAGACTAAGCCCAGAGCTGCATGTTTGCACGCCAGTTCTACCTATACTACTTAAACTGCAAAATCTCCAGGGCAGGGGTTTCAGCCGCGTACATTCAATAGTAATAAATATTAATCATTATGATTTGCAAACTGCTTGGCTTTCAGAGACTGGTATGACTTTAATGCAAAGCACAAAAGGCCTGGCATGGTGTTTTATGGACCCTGGGGACAGCTTAGCTTGTTTGGATGTGTACTTGGCTTTGAGTCACAGATATGATCGATCAAAGGAGCAGTCTTTTCCCTCTGACTCACCAAGGCTGATTCCTTGAATTTGAGGTGTTTAAATATCCACTTGATTCAAGCATTAAGGAGTTTGACTTGAAAAATTCTGGATGCTGAAACCACGGTGGAGGCAACTGATGCCAGATCCAGCAAGGTGAAAGAAAGATCACTCAGGTGCTAAAGGCAGAAGACATCTACTGGCTTTCATCAGCTGAGAACTGAGCGTTGTGGGCAATGAACTATAGATTCACTTGGGTGCCAAACCTAGAAAGCTTCCCCTGTAAATTTGCTCTGATCCATCTCTCATCTAAATGGTTTTAAAAAAAATGAACAAAACCAAATCCACCCTCATGTAATGGGATTTTCAGGTTTGCTATTCCGTTCCTGGGAACCCTGATTTTGCCAAAGGACATTAAAATGGGAAGGGATAAAAAACTTCATGCCTCTCCTTGTCCATTCAGGTACCTCCTGTTGAAGTACAATTTTTATTCCACGTTTCCTCTGCAGGTATGGCCTCGGTCTGGTGAGTTTCAGCAGTCCTTGCGCTGTCACACCTTAAACGTTGAGATGCTACTACAGTTATTGCTGTTCTTCCTTTGGCTGTGATGGGTGTGAGAAAACACCAAATTCGTTTGGCTGCTACTGTTACTTGTAGCACTGTCTCACTGCAGTGTGTCATCCCTTGCTTATCTGTGCCCCTCAGAGCTTTTGTCATTGTGCCAACTGACCACATTGGTTTCTGTCCTCTCCCTATGCTGTGGAAAATGAAGCACAAAAAGCCAGAGTAACTTGGTCACCGTGAAAATTGTGAGCACATATGGAAGGTGAATTCCCCTCTCCCAGAGAAGGCAGTGTATGGCTTTGTGTCGTGCTCCCTTTTTAGCTGCCTTGAGTACTTCGACAGCTTCACCTCCTTTATGTAGATCTTGGTCTTATCCTTCATTCTTGCTGTGAGCTTGTTTAGTTCTGAATTGCCATTAGAGAAAACTTCACAACTGGCTGAATGTCTGCAATTACAACTAACACCTCTAGCACATCTACTGCTCTTTCAGCTCACTGCAGAACCCCAGTTTCAGACAAAGCAGTAGAAGTGGGCAGATGTATTTGCAGTCACTTGTACGACAGTCCTCACCTGAGTTCAGAGTGCTGCTATGCTAAGCAATGTGTAAGCCTCCCAGGCCTCCAGACTATGGCTTTGATCCAAAGGTTTACACCCAAGCTGAAATTCAGAGGTAAGAGGGTTTATTGGACTTTTTGCCACCACATGTTAATAGGGTCAGGATGCACTGTCTGTCTGCAGAGCATGAAGATTAGCAGACGAAATAGTTAGGAAAGACAGATAAAGCAAGCCACAAAAACAGGCACACTGTGGCCATTTGCTCATTGCCAGAAGATTGTTACTGTTAACTGTTCTTAAAGCTGGTGTTACGAACAATGAACAAAAATAGGGGCTGCTTGGATTGAGGGTGGAGGTCAGCTCTGCCCTGGCAGAGGCTTCCATCCTGCCAGGTGGGAAGAGGAAGACACAACTTCAAACCAATCTAAGCATTAGCCCTTTTTTTCCTGCTTGGGAAATGATACAACAGTGGCCAAGTTTCCATATTAATTTCACTCTGTAAGCAATCATAAAACATTTATTTTTAATATGAAATATTCAAGTTCCTCTCTGATTGTTTTTGAATTCTTTATGTATAATTTAAAGAATTTGCTAACACAGAAATTATTAAACATAGATATGTCAGATTACAAGAAAGATAAAGAGAAGGGACAAGGATATTGAAAACCGAACGATTTACCAAAACTGTAACAAAGAATTTTGAGTGCAAGATTTTTCCTTGGGTAATGAAAACAAGAAATAGTTCCTGATTTTAAGGCTCAAAATGACCTTGTTGATAATGTGCTAGAGCCAGTGCTGCTCAGTCTGCAGATCACTGGATGGGGTTATTATTACTGCCACTGAGCTGTCATCACACCAGATGAGTTGCCTGACTTTGCTGTGCACTTTAGTGTGGCAAGTCCCAGCTTTTGCAAAGGGTGCTCCAGAAAACATCACCCTGTGGTTCCCACACATCTGAGCTAGGAAAGCCCTGATGGAAAGATTTCAAGGGATCCACCTTGTGCCTAGGTAAACTGCTTTTCATTTCAAAAAATTGTGCCATGCTTGCTGTGACGTTATAACCTCGCCATGTGCCATATAGCTGGAAGGTATTTATACCATGGTCAGAAACAACACAAGAATGCCAACAGGATGAAAGTGTATTGTTCTCATCTCTCCTGGTGCTATACAGCTCCTGGCTCTCCAGGTGTGTCCCCCAGGCTGCCCCACTTGAAACTGGGTGATGGTGAGGTGGGGGTGCAGAGGGAGAGCTTTCAATCTGGAAGGCCCCCTTGCTCCTTCATGGACCTGAGCTACATCTGAAACCCACCAACTTTTCCAAGCCAGATTTCCTCTCTGACTCTTTCCAAAATGCCACTACTGCCCATCTCTGTGTGTGTCTGCCCCTAAGAACATCCAGTTCCTGGGTGCTTCTGCTGTCCCACAGCATGCCAACGTGTAGCCCTCTGCTCCAAACCCCTGAGCTGCAACAGGGTGCAGTGCCTCTTTGCTGCCACACTCCTCATTGTCCGCCTACTGGCTTTCCTGGCTACCCAGACACTCTCTCTGCCAGCCCACAGCTGTTGTCCCATCTCATGTGATCGCCCAGATTTTCAGGGTACATTCTTCTTGATCCTCTAGCTGTCAGTCCCCATGTTGCTCTGTGTCAGCTCTCCCATCAGCAGCACCCTCCTGGCACCCTGAGCCGGGCAGGGCTGTTGGGAGATCTCCCCCATACTCAGCTGGCGGATGGGGAGAGGGTTGCATGACCTGCACCATGCACGGAGCACAGCAAGCTGCCAGTGCTGCTGGAGGAGTCAGAGGGGTCACAGCAGCACTGAGCAATGATCCCCAGAGGCAGAGATAAGCTCATGTCCTGTCTGGGTGGCCATGCAGGCCTGTCTGGCACGGCAGGGATGAGGGATTGGTGGCTGCGGCCATAGATTCCCTTGGGGAAGAAGGGGAAAAAGTGTGAGGGCCACCAATGTGCCAGAGCAGAGCTCAAAATGTGCTGCCAGCGTGGAAACCCCTCTGTTACACCCCAAGGGATGGTGCTGCTCTGGGAAAGAAGTGAAGAAAGTCTGCTGTGGTAGAGCTTGAAAGGCAGAATGGGCTGAAGGGCTGAGAACTGGGGAAGAACAGAAGCTTGGTGCTCTGAGGAAGTCTGGCTCAGAGAAGCCTGGCAAGTGCTCCTGGCTTTCAGAGGAGGAGGGAGCAGGCAGAGGAGAGGCTCATGAAGAGTGCCAGGGCAAGGCCAACCAGAGGATGCATGGAAGACACACCGACATCTCCATCCCTTGCCCCAGGTCTTTTGCTGGTGTCAGCGTCAGCAAATCAGAGCCGGAAAACAGCTCCCACAGTCACTTCAAGCTTCCCGCCTGATTGAGTTGTGACGCAGGGTGGTGGTGGGGTTGGCAAAATGAGAGGGGGCAGAACTTGCTAGATGGAGCTTGATGTTCCTCTTTGGCCAAAAAAAGTTACTGCTACGATTATTCACCCTTTCCAAGGCTATTAGTGGGCTGTAGGCGTATAGGGTTTCAAGAAAACTGTTTTCCATTGAAAAGCCAGATAAAAAAAATCACCAACCAAATACATTTCTGAATAGAAATATGAATTTCTGGGAGCCACCTATTTCTTATTTCTGAGAAGCCAAGTACTTCTGAAAAAACTGGCTTTTTGTTGCTTCTTGTAGTTTCAAATCTGACGCAGTTGCAGGTGGGGACAGTTCAGTGGTGGGAGCACAATAGTGGAATTGTAACACAATAGGTCCAGGAGCAGAGGCAACAGTTTGTGTGTTGCATCACGGCAGCTAAGAAAGGCATATGTGAAATATCACCCTCCCATCAGGCACGCAGGCATACATCTCAATTCTTTCTTCCCCAACTGGCTCCTGCTTCAGGGGGAAATGAGGAATGGAGCACTACGTCAGGAATGCAATTACTGATTGCAGAGGAAAGGGCAGTCCTTGGGAAAGTGGTTATCATTCAAGCCTTGTGCCTGCTCCAGAATAACCAGGACTTAACATTCTTCCTGAGCAAAGGGAAAGGAAGGATGGAGTGGGGCAAACCACTGTGCATTTTAAACACTTTGATTCTGAGTTGGGAGTTTTATGTTAAATACCATGATTCATCTCTATTTATTTTGTTAAGCAGTGAGCAAGCAGAAAGTCTAGCAGCTGAAATGATGTGCCTGAAAGACTCCTGGCAGGCAATCCATCAAACAAGTATTGATTAGTACTGCCATAGGAGCCATTTTGCACAGCAAGACCTTTATTCTTTACTCTGACAAATGCTCAATTAGATGTAAATTAGCTGAAGGTATCCTTCTCTCACACTGTAGGGCTGAACTGAGAATGAAGGTTTGCTCTCCTAAGAGCAGAAGTGTGGAAAGCAAGCAAGAGCCATGAGGAAAAAAATATGGCTAAGATTCCAGGGCTCCAGAAGGTAGCTTTTTTCCTTTTAAAAGAGGAGGAGAGAAGATAAAACAAAAAATTCCCACAAGGGAGATAGCATGGTACAACTCAAAAGTCCTCTAGTGAAATGGCTAAACAGAGGCTTGCTGGTAACAGTGCTACTGAACAGCCTAGCCTCACTCACATCCCATGAAGCATAATGTGAAGGAAATCAGAAGTGAGAAAGGTACTATTATACCATTTAGCTTTGCATTACAGGTAGAAACTTCCCCACATTGCCCCTGTAGTGTGCATGTCGGTACGATGGATGAGACAAGCTTTCCTCTCCCAAAAGATGCCGGCCTTGATACCTCCCACCAAATGGTTAGATCCTCCTTAATTTTACAGATATTTCTAAACTCAGTGCAAACATCTGACTTCAATTTCCAGCCATTGGTTCCCATTGTACCTTTCTCTGCTTGATTAAGCAGCCTTTCAGGATCCAGAATTTTGTCTCCCGCAGAGGTGCTTTTGCACTGCAATCATGGCCTATTTAGTTACTTCTTGAAGAGCTAAACAGACTGAGCTCTCCACTTCTCTCAGTACCGGGCATCTGCTCTGATCCTAGCCTCAAACGCCCATTCTGGTTTTCTAAATGACCCTATTCATGGACATTTCAAGTACCGTTACAGGACACTGTGCTCAGACACAGTATTACACCTTTGGTTTCCTTCACATGGGGTGCCAAAACACAATCACATGCTTTGCCCTGCCCCTGGCCTCTCTGCAGAGACTTTGCAGAGGCACAGCTCATAATAACCGGGGCTGATAGCCAGAACAGAGTGTTGCATATTTCCTGGGCTCCAGTGGCGCCTCTGGATAAATTTGCTCAGGGTGGATGACCTGTTGGGCTTTAAGCTCCATGAGTTTCCTTTGGCCCTCAGCTATGAAAATAGGCGGTAAGGTTGTGTCTACTGGCACCACGTTGAACTAATTTTTCACTGTTTTCCCTAAAGAACTAGGGTATGCAGACCTTCTTCTTGCATTATAACTGAAAACTTCTCCCAAACTCATGAAAAATACATGGTAGTGAAACAATCAGTATGAGCCCATGCTTGGCTGTTTGTAAAGCCTGGGTGAGAAGCACCTTGACATTTGTACCTGGAGGGATCTCTACATGCATGATTTTCAGTCTCTCTGTGGGTGACATAACCCCGATAGCTTGCAGCTAATGCCACCTCGCTCCTGGAATTGATTTGGTGTTGCCAGACCAAAGTGAATTCCCCGGGGGTAGGACTCCAGACAATTGCAGCAGGTCATGTGTTCAATCTGTCATTAGCTCGACACACCCATAAACACCAACCCAACAAGGTGGTGTATTGGAAAGCCTCACAGGTGAGCAGGAGTTAGTAGGCTGTTGAGTACAACAGCTGGGCAGAGGTAATATCTGGGGAATGTCCTGAGGTTTGGGCCCCATAATGCTATAATGAAGCAGACTGTGCTTAAATCCCTGCAGCTTGTGGCTAAATGCTGTCACTGCCTGCCCTGGGGATGAGTGCCTGGCAGGTTAATCACCCCCAGGTGAGAGATTTTGACTCTTTCTCAAGTGTAATGATGTCTCCATTGCTCATGGAGTTCTTGGGCTGAGGGTCCTCCTGTACTGTATTACCTTAGTTCTCACCTTGGCAATATGCAAACACCTTGCTAATCCATGATTTCTGTGTGATACGGATTTATTTTAGGTCTAGGTGACTTAAGACATCACTGTAGTCAGATGCCCAGCCCATCTCTTGGGAAGGTGTTACTGGAATTGAAGTGAAGCGGTACATCCATGTGTCATCTGAGCATGGTTCAGCTTGCACCACCAATGCACCTAGGCTATGAGGTACGCATCCTATTATGTCCCAGAGTGTTAGATCATGCAGGAGATAATGCGGCAGAGAAGGCAAATGTACCAGTCTCTTCCAAACCACTGCCTACTTTCTATCTTGGAGAAAATATTTTATTATAAAGCTTTTGCTGTGCTGATTCTGAATGACTTTGAGTCCTTTGGCTTCGATGCAATTTTAGCCCTGGCTAAAGCTAAAGCTGCATAGAGTCTGTACCTAAATACATTTTGAACTGAGGCTGTTGTGAAATATAACAATCTTAGCAAAGCTGTGACTTGTACTTTTTCAGATTTCATGGTTTTTGTTTGTTTGTTAATTTTTTTTTCTTTTGCAACTAATTATTTCAGGAACAGGTGGCAGGGGAGAGGGTGAATGCATCTATGCAGACATGTTCAATCTCAGCCATTTAAACAGCAATTAGTTGTAATCTCTTCTAATTTATTAACTTGTGCAGGGTCTGGTATCACAAAATATTAATAAGAGCTGGACAGTCAACAGCAACAAACTATTGGTATGCATTTAATTGAGTGTTCAGCTTATTAAATTGTAGTGATAGTACAATTTGAAGACACTCCACTGTGTAAACTGATGTGACCTCACCTATTTTACCCTGCGTTTATAGTCACTGAGGACTACCAGTGCTTCTCTGTTCTTGGGGTCCACTTTTTACTTCACAGTTCAGGTATTGATTTCAACTATTGGGGGGTTGGGGAATTGTGGAGAAGCACAGGACAGGATCCAGCCGGGGCACTGGAAGAGGAAAACCTCTCTCCCTGTAACTATGAGCCACTGGTGTCTAATTCCATCATTATGTTGCAGAAAAGGGGTCAGAAGGCACACCTGCAGTCAGACGTACACACCAGCTGCAAGGATTGACAGTGGCTGGTAGAGTCTCATGTACCACATGCCCCTTTGCTTTGCCTCCGTGGGACTACGACTTCACCACTGCTCAATGGCTTTCTTTGCTGTATGGATTTCTGGGCTTCGTCGTTGCAACACCTCAGTTTTTTTTTCCTTCCACAGCCATTGGCAAGATGATGTACACCTGGTTCTCCTATATGGCTGTCTAAAATGCAACAGGAATGATTTTTCAAGGACCTAGCGGCACCTTTACTGATTTTTCTAGCTGTTTAATTGGCTAGCCCAGAAAAATGGGGGAAGGAGGGTGCGTGGAGGGAAACCAACAGAGAAGATGGAGCAGCCCTTAAAGAGATATGATCATGTTTTACACCAGCAGTGCCATTTATGCTGTGAGCTGTCAGTCCTTACTGTATGGAAACCTTTCAGGAAGCAAGACCCAACACCGGGTGGTGGTAGCACATCACCAGTGGCTGCTGCTTGAGCCCAGCTGTTTAGGCATCTCTGAAAATGTTGCCCTTCTGGTGACTGCGTCAGAGGGCAGCAAGACCTGGAGGCACTGGAAGGATGGTGGCCACCCGAAAGTCTCCTTGGGAGCACGGAGCTCTGGCGTGCTGTGGCCAGTGCTGATGAGCCTGTGACTGAGAGGGGCAAACGCAGGCCTGTCCTCTCGGGAGATGGCAGGCACTGCTCTGCTCTGCCTTCACCTCTGCAACGGCCTGGTGGCAGCCCCGGGGTCAATGCAGCCCCTTGCCCTGGCTGTCTCCATCTGTCTTGGGTGTTTGCAAGCTGCGTGGTGCCACCTGCCTCTGTTTGAGCCTGAGGCAGAGACAGGGGGTATGGCTGGGAGGCATGAATATCCCTTGTTTTAATCTACTCACTGAAAACCCTGCTCTGTGACGACACTGAATGAAGGAGACAGAGAGCAGCGTCTCCTGGGAGATGGGAAATAGGCATGGAAGAAGCCCCCTCTCTGGACCTGACAGTCATTTTCTTGTGTTAAAAACTGGTTGGCTTTCTGCATGCTTTCACCCAGCCACGTTGGCAGAAGCAAGAGGCAGGAATGTAGGAGCTAGTCCAGGACCCGCGGCACACTGAGCCTTACGTCTGACTCCAGCTGCGACAAGGAGCGAATGCTGCAGAGGAAGGTGTAAGAATTCTCCAGTGGTTTCTGGCACAGTCGGGGATTCCTGGGGTCTGCAAGGCTGGCCCTGGGCTGTGCTATACTTTTGCTGCCACCGTGCTCCTTCTCTCCTGCAGCACTTGTCCAGAGAAGCCCAGGAGCCCAGCAGAGGCAGTGAACTTTGTCTCGTTTAGCCTGTGCAGCAAGTGTGACTGCCAGTGCCTTCAGCAGGACCCATCCTGGTCCTACGCTCACATACTGACTTGGTGTGTCCCTGCTACAACTCGACTGTCCCTGCCCTGGGGCGTCAAGGAGGACAGGAAAAGAAAACCTTGGCAAACCAAGGGGAAAACCCCTCTTGGGTGCAGTCAGGGACACAGGGCTGGCTCTGGGGTGGGTGCCTGGGACAATGTCTGTGCATGCAAGAGCAGGGGCTGCTGAGGGCAAAGTAGGGAGGGCTGCCCTCCCAGGGCTTTTGGTGCAATGCCACCTCCTTCACCCTGCCAGGGGACACAGCTGACCCTCTCTGGCTTTTTCTTGACCTGCTCCTTGGAGGCCAGTGTACTCTCTGAAGCAAGAGGAGGCTTTGCAGGTGCCCACTGTGACACCCTCTCATGACTTCAGATGCAGCAAGGCTGGAAAATAATCACCATCCTGGAAATACTCTCCCACTGGTGCATTAACTGTTGTGTAAGTGCTTACTCAGTGCACTCAACCTCTGAGTATGGGTTTTGTATGGGTGGGGGAACCCATACAAATAGTGGTAGTCGCCTCAAGAATATCCTGTACTAGGGACTTCCATAGTTTAGTTACAGGCTTTCTTTTATTTCTCTTTTCATGTTTTAAGCCTATTATTTGCAAATGTTTCCACATCCATGTGTTCTAATGAGAGTGGAATTACCCAGCTGCCCATCCACCAAGCCAGTCAGTATTTGAGGCATAGCCTTAAATTTCCATTTATGACTATGCCGTCTGAAATGAAGTCCTGATTCTTCAGTTCCTGAAGCTGCATGAGGTTCTTGCCTTCCTCAGAGGCTTTTCCTACACCCAGTTTGCACTCACCCACAAGTATTGCTAGTCAAGGGTGTAATTTCACCTAATCACTGCATGTTCACCTCCTGGGGAAGTTCAGTGGCTGCCCTGGCACGCAGGCTGCACATCAACACCAGGTCTAGTTGCTGCTTTCCTCACTGTTCATTCTCAAATGGTGCAAGCAAGTGAGTCAGCTGCTAAATGTTTCCTACAGAGCTTAACCGGGTAACACTTGTGAGGAGAAAAGCTCCTGTTTGCCTCCACCTCGCTTTCAGCTGCAAAAGACCATCTGAAGAACAGTGACAGCCTTCTCCTTTATGATCTTTCCATCGCACCAACCCACTGGAGTAGTTAAATCTTCCATTTTGGGGCCAGTAGGTGGCAATGCTTACTCTCTAAAATGCCTGAAAGCTAAGCAAGACACTCGGCATTGTCTTCAGAGGTACCCCGTTGGAATGCCTCACAACCTTTCCCAACACTGCAACGGCATCCAAATCCAGTGTCTAATTTTAGGCTGGAAATTAGTCTAGTTTCTAACCACCAGAGGAATGAAGTTGTGTGAGCACTTCCCTGCTGGAATTACAGAGGCAGAAAAAGTAGGTAGTTTTATGCTGTAACATGATAAATGTGTGAACAGAATGGTGTGGTGTTGTTACCTGTGTTATAGTCCTGTTATTTCTACAGGGGTGTGCTAATGCAGTCTGCTCAATGGAGCTGGGCCCCTGGCAATTACAGCACCATCTTTCATTGGGTTGCAACCATGATTGCAGTCATGTTGTGTCACTCCTGCCAAAGATGTGGCTGTGCCATCTCTCTTCCCAATGGATAGTCATTTCCTGTCCTGGAAATAAAGCACGTGGGACACCATCTCTCTAGCATAAAAAGACTGGAGTTTTCCAAGTGGATGTTGAAAGTTCCTGGGTTTGGCACTGCGAATGCAACTTTGCTGAGAATCAGCACTCCAGGAAAGGGAACTTGGCAGGCTAGGGACAGCTATGGTGCCATCACAGGAGATGTCCCTCTACAGGCTACTGGGAGAGGAGGGGCATATGAGGAGAAAGGCAAGCAGCACAAAGGCAATTGGAAGTCTAAGTGATGAACACCCCTTAAGGTTGTCTTGCATCCAGGAAAAAATACAGAGAGACATACGTGACTCCGGGGAACTCTGACTCTTTGTGGGCAAAGAGTTTCCTGGAAGACTCTCCCAGCACTCAGCCCCACTGGATTGGACTTATGAGAAGAAGTTTCCTTGGTCCACTCATGAGGGGACTTTGAAACAGACTTTGAAAATTTGAAACAGAATACGTTAAGTGACATGCCCCAGATGACCCTGGACAACTGTCTCTGAAGCAAGGGGCCATCACACCACTATCCTGACTTAGGGAAGTAGAGGTCCAAGCACAACTTTTTAGCCAACCATCTCTGTGTCATCACATCTCGGAACAATGGCACAAGATGTCCCATTGCAACAGTTGATGTAGTATGCTTTGAACATTAGGATGAGAGACTTTGTGATTCACCTGCTTCTTCTGAAAGGATGTTCTGGGCAGAGGACAACCTGTACAAAAATATTGAGCAGCTCTCTGAACTAGAGCTCTCTCTTGAACTAGGTCCAAGTCAGCCCTGGACTGCTACACAGCACAATCATGGAGCATGGGCAAAGTTTTATGAGCTGGTCAAAGCACTGTTTTGCCCCCTGTCAGGTCGGCCCACTTCTTGCTCTCAGGGTGATACACTGCACATGCCAGTGCTTAAGCTCCAGTACCCAGGATGACTGCTTGTCTTTGCATAGCAAATAGACCACTGTTTTCTCAGCTATGCGTGGCATCTGACATAAATATGGGATGCATGTGAAGCATCATGCAAGCTGACTATGGCAAAGGCAAGCAGGCCAGTCTTGGCTCTACAGTGATCTTCTCCTACTGTGTGCTGTCCCTATATTCTGATTAGGAAAGGCTTGTTGGGGTACGTGTTTGCTCTTTCAGGAATTTAAATAGCCCTAATGGACCAGGCCCTACATGGTCTTTCCTGTGAGATGGGATCCTTCCTCTATACCACTGAGATGCCACCCTGGGCCTTGATGGAGTGGCAGTGGGTCTCATCTGTCACAGGAACCTTAGCCATGTGGAAGACACCACATCAGCAAGACCTCAGGACACAGACAATGACTTTAGGCCCTTTCCCTCTTTACCCATACCTGAAAGGTCCTGTGTTCTACTACATGGCTCAAACTGCTGACCAGGGCTGATGATTTTGGCCCCCAAACACCAGCTGTGTAGCAATACCAAGGCCTGCAGAATACATTTCCTTATCAGATGACCATTATTAAATACCTTTCAGTTTGAATCATAATATTCCTTTGTTCCAGACTGAAGACTTCTGAATGAAGAATATAATTAGCATCAGACAATGTTCACTGTGAATTAAAAGACTTTGTATTCCTTTGTATGTTAATTCTATGGAGCCTACTTAGATTACACTTTCATGATTTATTTTTAAATTGTGGCAAGGCACTGGAGTCTATTCTTCTTGGAAAGTGACGTATGACAAGCTGTGGGATGTTCTCCTGGGTGGAGTCAGATTGTCTGCTCACATAGTGACTTTACCATTTTTGGTTGCAGAGTCTCACAGAAAATTTGAGTGTGATTCAGGTTCCTAAACACGTGTACCCAGCACCATTTTAGACATTCCCGGGATGTGCAAGTCCTCCACCCAGAATAGGCAGATCTAGTATGTTACCCGCGGGCCCACAGGGTTCACAGACTATTGGCTGCAAGGTACAGCTTTGGTAGCTGGCCCCTTTGTTATGCAATATAGATTTTTGCTTGCACATTCACCTGTCAACAGAAAAATAGCATTGTTCTCTAATACTGGAGGAGTTATGGGGGAATTAACCTCTTGGGCTAATAGTCAGCTCATCACCTGCTTGTTGTACATCATTCCCAGAGTATCTCAACCAGAATGGACTTGCATAAGAAGGGGAAAAGAGAACAGGAAGGGCTTCTATGGTAGGAAATTGTGGTTTAAAATAAACCAGTGAATGTACAGCTTGTTCACTTGACAATAAGAAATTACATACACTTCCCTTTCACTTGTGCAATCAAGGAGCTGACAGCCAACTAGAAGGCAGTCCATGCTTCAGCAAAGCGATTTTTTTTAATTTTGGTAAAAGATGCCTCTGCTTTCTTTTCCTCTGCAGTTAGGAAATCCCACTCCTCCACCTGTGGTCATAGGTCAGGCTGACCCAGATTGGTCTGTTCCTTTGATTGAGAGAGTCCTCCAGGCGAAGCAGCAACACAAAACACATGATGTCTCCTCCTTAGACTTGGCTGGGGCCCTGCTTTGCTGTTGGCAGCCCTTCTTCAACTCTGCCTTTTATCTTGCAGGGTATATCATCACTGCCATGATATCCACTCCTTGGGACCAAATTAGCCCTGAAGCAGCCTGCTTGGGTACATACTGTGGCACTGGTGTGACAGCCAAGAGCTGAGAACAGTTTAGATGCCCGAGTGTGGGTGGCTGGTGAATGTGGTGGTCCTCACAGTGGGCCACTTACCCCAGGTGTGCTGCTTCTAGGAGTGTTTCAGGCTCTGTTACAAGAGTCACAGTGGTTGTGTTGACTATGGTATGGGAAGGAGGACAACAATAAAGGAAGAATATATGACTCCTCACTTGCTCACACTGCACACATCTGTGTGTCTTGACTTCAGAGAAGAAGGATCTTCTTCTGAAGAAGAAGATAGATTCATATCTTACTGAATAATAGAAAAATAGCTTTTTTTTTTTTGAAGAAAATGATACTGTGTTGTCTTTCCTGCTACTCAGGACAAGCAAAGCCTACGATTTAGTACCAAAACAGATCACTTGTCCAGAAGGTTTTGGGAGATTTTGAATGCTGTCACTGACATGGGTGCTGCACGCTCCTCCGGAAAAGGAGGGCCATGGTGAAGGAAGAGACAATGCAAAGCCTCTAAAAGATGACAGTGATGGAGAGGTGTGTTGGCACTTCCCTCTAGCACGGGCATCTAGAGGGAATGGGAGGGCATGTAAGCAAGTGTCAGGGTCTTTATCTAACTGTCTGCAGGGCCTTCAAAGTCCCATCAAGATGGGAAGGATATGCCCAGGACATACAGCTCCTAAGGGTGGCTCTTGGGGCCTGAAAGCTAAACAAACCATCCAGAAGCACAAGAGGGTGTAAAATGGCATATTGTTCTAAATGCTCTATGTGTGTGGCAGTCCTGGGTAATGTGCTCTAGGCAATTCTGCTTTAGCAGGGGAGTTGGACTAGATGATCTCTGGAGGTCCCTTCCAACTCTGACAATTCTGTGATTCTGTGTCCCTGAAAGGCCGCAGGACTATTGTATTAGCAGCCAATGGATATCTCTTCATTAGCGAGGAGACAGAGTAGTAAGCTAGTCGGAACATGCCACAGGCAGCGTGGCCTTGTGTTTCCTTGCAAGTCTAGTCAATGAATCCCAGAGTTCTGTAAGCACGTTTAAACTGGATTTCAAGGGTCTTCGCCTCCAGTTCAGGAGCAAGTCATTCCAAGACCATATCCGTTGTTGGTTAGGACTTGCCGTGGCTGTGTTTGGCAAGGAGCAGTGCACTTCTGGAGCAGTACAAGAGTGCACATTGAATATGCCTGTGATTGCTCTTCTCCTAGAAATACCAGTTGGCCAAGATCCTCAGCTGTGTAGTGCTGTGGACCTCAATGTGTGTCCTGCAGAGTTTGGCAGATGAAAGACCCAAGGGAGGAAACTGAGGCATAGCAAACTGTTTAGACTCTTTTGATGGTGTTTGTAGTCCCAGAGTGGGAGAAACCATTACAAGATCTTTTGTCCATGACAAACTTAGCTGACCTCCATGTGACAGGGTTTTGAGTGACTGATGTCTTTCAGATGAAGTTTGAGATTGGGAATTGCTTTATGCCTTCCTTTCTTCTTTCAGGGATCATGTCATATAGTCTTGTAGCACTGCCTTTGGACTGCATAGTTGTGTTTCAGACCTTGGGGGGTCATAATTTCTTTATCAGCTCACCACAAAAAGGTATTGACTCATGGGCCACATCTGTTCCTGCCTGTGCATCTGAAATGCCCATGCTCGAGGCCTGCAGGAGATGCATCTGAGAAAAGAAATGAGACAAAATTATTCCAGATAGTTTTACAATCTCAATATTGAACATGATATCTGAACTGAAGGTAGGCATGGGGATTTCTTGCTTTAGGACAGGGATTGCTTGCTTCAAGTATCCTTACAACTTAAACTGTGTCTTATTTGCAGTGTAATCCGTTGTTTATGATCAATTTGCTGATGGTGAGAACCTGATGGCTGAAAGAGAGCTACAGGTTAAAGGTGTTGATCCCTGAAAGGCCGCAGGACTATTGTATTAGCAGCCAATGGATATCTCTTCATTAGCGAGGAGACAGAGTAGTAAGCTAGTCGGAACATGCCACAGGCAGCGTGGCCTTGTGTTTCCTTGCAAGTCTAGTCAATGAATCCCAGAGTTCTGTAAGCACGTTTAAACTGGATTTCAAGGGTCTTCGCCTCCAGTTCAGGAGCAAGTCATTCCAAGACCATATCCGTTGTTGGTTAGGACTTGCCGTGGCTGTGTTTGGCAAGGAGCAGTGCACTTCTGGAGCAGTACAAGAGTGCACATTGAATATGCCTGTGATTGCTCTTCTCCTAGAAATACCAGTTGGCCAAGATCCTCAGCTGTGTAGTGCTGTGGACCTCAATGTGTGTCCTGCAGAGTTTGGCAGATGAAAGACCCAAGGGAGGAAACTGAGGCATAGCAAACTGTTTAGACTCTTTTGATGGTGTTTGTAGTCCCAGAGTGGGAGAAACCATTACAAGATCTTTTGTCCATGACAAACTTAGCTGACCTCCATGTGACAGGGTTTTGAGTGACTGATGTCTTTCAGATGAAGTTTGAGATTGGGAATTGCTTTATGCCTTCCTTTCTTCTTTCAGGGATCATGTCATATAGTCTTGTAGCACTGCCTTTGGACTGCATAGTTGTGTTTCAGACCTTGGGGGGTCATAATTTCTTTATCAGCTCACCACAAAAAGGTATTGACTCATGGGCCACATCTGTTCCTGCCTGTGCATCTGAAATGCCCATGCTCGAGGCCTGCAGGAGATGCATCTGAGAAAAGAAATGAGACAAAATTATTCCAGATAGTTTTACAATCTCAATATTGAACATGATATCTGAACTGAAGGTAGGCATGGGGATTTCTTGCTTTAGGACAGGGATTGCTTGCTTCAAGTATCCTTACAACTTAAACTGTGTCTTATTTGCAGTGTAATCCGTTGTTTATGATCAATTTGCTGATGGTGAGAACCTGATGGCTGAAAGAGAGCTACAGGTTAAAGGTGTTGATCATCCCCATTGGAGTAAATTCTCCTGCAGCATGTGACCTTTCCTGAGGCAAAAGCGTATTAAGAAATATTTCTGAACTTCTTAGCTTGCATTTAATTTCAGTAAATAATGAAGAAAATTTAAAATAGCAATATGTTTCATAATTTGCGTAATACTGTCTTTTTCCTAACTGTACACTAGGGATGAATGGTAGGAGTTTATGTCCTATTGCATAATTAACCAATTCATGCTGTTCTTTCCTGATTTTTCACAACAGTTTTGATACTTATGTAGCACAATAATGGTCTTCTCTCGAGATTTTTGTTCTTCTTTCCCATTTCACTGCTTGTGATACAAATATATGGGATTGCCCCCATCCCCCTTATCTTTAACTTTCTCTGTCTTTTCAGTAGCCCTCAAGAGGCTTCTTCTTTTGTCTTTTGTATCTACTGATGTGTGTGTTGGAGGTGCAAATTCTTTTTCCCTTTTTCATATTATACCTGCCTTCATCTGACGTACTAGAAATGCCCTCGGGTTCCCTGCTGAGGGCATGGGAAGCCAGTAACGTGTCCTTCAGAACTGTGTGCATTTTTAACTCTCATGTCTGAAGACCCAGCCTGGAACATATAGAAACTCCCGTACTTTTCCTCCAGACAGTTCCCTCTGTGATGGTTTGTTTGCTTTAGATACTGTCTACTAATGCAGAATTCTTCCAGAATAGTTAATGGTGCCCAGTTTAGAAATAAATGGGTGTCAAGTGTTCCTCTAAGAAACTTTGAAATCTCTTGGCCATAGCATTAGATATGTGTCTTGACAACCTTTTTCAGACAGCATGCAGTGGCAGCAGTTTCTGAATTGGATCACGCCCTAAAACTGTTTAGTTTTCTTGTTCATCAAATTCTGTAAGTCATCCAAGAAAAACAACTGGAACTTTCCTCTGGCTGAATTAGCTGAACAGCTCTTCGAGCTTGTGTTTGACGTTCTGGGGGCTGAATTGTATTCTTGAGGGATAGGGAGCAAGGGAAAAATGTAGAAAGTGACTGACTGCCAAAAGTTGGTGGTAGGGACTTGAGTAGGTGGAGGGATAGCAACAGCATCATCTTTGTCCCAGAGAGTTGTTCCAGTTGACTCTCCTGGGATTTACAGGGCTGAACATGTGAGTGGGAAGGGCTGTGATCCCAGCTGTTTGCCATGGCGCTCTGAGGCTTGGAGGGGCTTAAAGAGGTGAGTGCTGCCCCTTTACTGGGGAAGAGAGGGAAAAACATGCAAGGCATTATACTTAGACTATCTTTTTCTGCTTATTTCTCAGCAGACTGCACTGTGTGCTGGGTCTTCAGTTAGCTGAAGTCTTATGAAGGTGATGTGTTTCCAGTTAGTTTGCTCCTAAATGCTCCAGTGTGCTAAGTCGGTGGCGGATCAGGGCATTTCTGTGTAAGAGCTTAATGCACCTCGAATGCCCTGCTTGAAATCCATGACAAGGTTTCACTTGAAGGTATCAGATAACCAAGTTAGTTTCCAGCCGAACACCCTCTTTCTTTTGTATATTCATATGTGGAGACAGACACAAACACCTGATACAACCAAGTTGCACAAATCAAAGTAATGAATGAGAAGTCTCAGAAGGTGGTGAGGACATGCCACAGCTGTATTCAAGGAGTAGTTTTACAATGAAGTGTTTTCACTTTTCAGTGTGCACATCAACCTTGCATCAAATACCTGCTCCCAAAGCTGCACCAATCCCCAAATTCACCACAGGTGGTGTTTGCAGGTTGTAGATAAGCATCTGCTGTGCATGTTGAGTTGCATTTAGCAATCACTTGGCTGGGCTGGTTGCAAGGCAAGCTCAGTTCATGCAATTTCAGCTGGGTACTCCCTCCAGGGCATTGTGTCAGACAGGAAAGGCCTCTAACTTTTAAAAAGGTCGTGGCTGGACTCCCCAGGGACTTAGATTGCCCTTCTCTACCCTTGGGGAAGAGGTTAATTTTCCAATGGGTGTGCATGTAGAGAGAGAAAGGATGGTGTAAGGTCTTGGAACAAAACAGGCTGGGGTTTAAGCAAGTTCGAGGCTAGAGGGGAATAGGATTGATTCTCCTCTTGGGTTCTTAGGCAGTGATTTATTGACATGGTTTACCCAAGTGCAAGGACGCTTAAGCTCAAGTTTGATTTCACTGGGTTGAAAGAGAAAGCCATGTTCTCAAGTGAGAGCAAGGCAGAAGAGTGATCAACACAAGAAAAAGGTTCAGAGAAGGGGTGTATTAATGCAATACAGACCGCTATGAGGACAGCTGAAAGACGAGGCTCGTCATGAAACCTTATCAGTAGAAAAGCACTAGCAGCATCTACTTCAGCTCTACAGTTTGGTAGGTTGGGTAGCAGTGTAAGAATGAATAGCCACCAAAAAAAGAGAGGACTGATCAGAAAAAGAAATTAATAACTGGATTTACAATTTATGCACTTTCATTCTAAGCAGGATTTTTAATTTTAGCAAGAAATAAAGTTTTGTTTTGTTTTTTTTTTTTCATGAAAACACTGTCTCCTGGTTTGATCCCGAGTGTTTCAAAATTCCAGAAGTCTTTCCAGCTTGTACGGTTATAACACACAAAGCTAGTGAACTGATCCTACTTGAATTCATATCAGGTAGTTGGGACACCTCCTTTGTGTTAGCCAGAGGTTGCAAGAATTCTTCAGCATAGAAAGTAACAAACTTCTGCATGAATTTGCTGCATTTTTGCAGAGTTGGTGGGGTCCTGGAGTTACAGGAACTTCAGAATCTCTTTTCACCACTACACTTCTCACAAGGGCTGGTGTATACACCAATGCAAGTTGGATGTTACAGGTGTGCTACAAGCAACACAGACCAATGGATGAATGGGACTACATCACTGTCTGGCCGGCCCAAAATTTTGCCTCAAGAACAGGTTCTTAAGGGAAAGCTGGCAGATATACCAGTCCACATGACTAACGCTAGTTAGCCACCTGACACAAAGGAATAGGTGCTTCCAAGCACCACATACCAGATTAATCAGCTGTTACACACTTCATACATTCCCAGAGGCCATGCTGTCCTAGGGGCTTTTTTGTGTAACTTTCACATGCGGTTTTGGGATGCAAGAGTCCTCTTTCTCCAAACTGTTTCCTTCCTCCAGTGCCTGAAGTGACCCAGCCCGTAGAGAGGTTTTGGAAATTTAGCTTTTGTAATGCATGCTGTGATCATTGGATGACAGGTGGTGAGGTAATATTTCATTGCTGTGAGTCTCTTACTCTCTACGCCAGCATCCAACCATGGTAAAAAATTTGGGGAAGGGGATTTCTCACTGGGTGTCAGAGAGTGCAGCAGCAGGAGTAGCTAGGCACAGACACACACCCCAACATATTTCAGCAGGCCCCAGTAGGAAACTAATACTGCCCCCTGCTCAAGTCAATCAATGCTCCCAGCCCCATGCTTCAAAAGGACCAACATCTACGGACAGGTCGGGCTGGAAGGAACGAGACAGTTCCTTTGCAAACCCTGTTGGCATAAGCAGTGATTCTCCTCTTTGAGGAGGTACCAGATTTTGTTTCCACATGTGTAAGCAGAAGGAGGGTCATCCGGCCAGGAAAACGGCTATCTAGTAAAAGGTCTTGTTTCACTATAAAGGAAACTTAGACTTCACTGCCAGCTATTGCAAAGTTATTAGTAGCTGATTAGAGCTGATTTACTGTATCCAGAGTGTTAGTCCAGAAGAAGTTACCTTTCCAAACAGAGAAATCTGACAATTATACAGATGCCAAATTATGAAAAATCGTTTATGTTTTTCATGTATTTGCATTTTCAGATACAGTTTCCAGATTTTTGAATTCATGCTTCTATTATTAAGCCCTGAAAATTAATTTGTGGGGATAGAAATGTTTCATTTTCAACCAAAAAAAACCCACTTAAAAATGCTATTACTTGTTTCCTTCAGAAAAACGAAAATTGGAAAGGGAAAGGAAATTGGAAACTCAGAGGCAGAAATTTGAAATGTTGGGGTAAATTTAAGACTAATTATATTGTATACATACAGGGCTGGTTTTGCCTCAGTCTTCAGGAAAGTAGTCGACAAACCACTTCTTGTTCTAATGCACTAGAAGTAAAATTGGAAGGGCTGGTCCTGCAGCATTCATTCAGAGCCTGAATTATGCACCTATATGCAGAGACCTGTTGGTGTGAGCGAGTCCAAAAGCAACCACCCTGATGTGCCCTGTCTGCAGCAAGTCCCAGGTATCTGGGAGCACATTTGATTAATGAAGCATGTGACACTGAGTTTCTCTGCACAAGCACAAGTGATCTTCTGCAAAGCAGAAGCATGGCAGTGGCTCACCATCAAGACTGATGTATTTCTGTCAGGATCAGGGAAGCTGGCATGTTTGTAGTATACTTCTCTGGCTAGTAGCGTTCGAGCAAAAGGAAGGGAGATTTGTGTCTTACCTTGCCAGCCATACTGAGTTCACATCTGCTTAGCTCCCCTGCGACCGGCACTCGCGCAGGGCGCAGAGCAGCTGAATTCATCATCAGGGGATATTTGAATGGAAAGTAGTTGGATGCAGGAGGAGATTCAGTGAAACAACAAGACTTAGAGCTGAAAAGACCTCTGCAAAGCCGAACTCAACTTCTCACTAAAACCATCAGCAATCAATAGCTACTCGTTAAATCAAAATATGTTCAATATTCAAATTTGATTTCAAGACCTGGGTGGTCATCTCCTTTTCTACTTTTTAAAAACAAATTAGAAAGGAAGTTCCAAACTAGAAAGTTTTAAAAAACAGTGTTTTGCTTTAAGAAGTGTTAAAACAAAAAGGTTGGGTGGCATTATTTTTCAGTCTGGAACAATTCGGTTAATTCAGCACAAAACTGCAAAATACTGTGGTTGAGTCATAACATAAGTTCTCAAAGCCAAGAACTATTTAGGTTGAAAATACTTTGCTGAGCTCTACTTCTGCCTCCAAAGAGAAGCCTGCAGCTGTTTCATCGTGAATTATCCATGGAGCACTGACTCCTTCCTTTACCATGCCTAATCAGCCCCAAATTTGCCTTAATCCATTAGCTTTGTTTGCTCTGTTGTCTGTCTCTGCTTTATCTTGGGAAGGAATAAAGGTGACAGCCCAGAACCAAACAGGGCAGAGACTGTCCTCTTCAATTGCCTGCAAAGCAGCTCACAAGGTGGCTCTCCCCTCTAATCAGGGTCCTGTAATGTCCCTAAAACACACGGAAATAATTTTTTTAGATATCTCTTGAGAAAGGAAAACTTTTATATAGGAACTGTTTTGTCCATGTCCACAGGTGGAAGCTCCTTTGAGGCTAATTCTTTCTTTTACAAAGCTTTGTTCTCTCCTGGCTGTAAAGGAAAAGAAATACACAGGCGAAAACAACAACAACAAAAAATCTCTGCTTAGCTGAGATGTCAAACCAGAATATCAATATAAACTGTTGAAGAAGTCAGAGAGTGGCTTTCCACTAGGTTGCTGGCAAACATAAATAAATGATAAAAGAATTATTGAGTAAATCTGTTTGGAGGAGAAAACCAGGGGCAGCTTGTGAACTGTTCACTAATCCTAAAAGGGGTTGAAGCTCTCAGGAATGAGGGCAAGTCTCGTGGAAGCAGGTAGTTTATGTAATACTCCTCTTCTACTTCTGCAATTACTCACAGCTTGCATTACAGAAGAGTAAATGTTTAGCCTTCATGGCCACAGAAGTCTTGTTTGACAAGAAAATGTTAAACCTCAAAGACCAGAAGGCAAATAACAAATAGCCCAGCATTTGTCTTTTGAAACAAAACAAAGAAAGCCTAGCAGTTTTTAAGCTAGACTGAATAGTGTTCATTCTTTCTGCTGTGTGTATTTTCTACAGCTCCTTCTTGGCTCTGTCAGTTTAACTCTATCCCTCATCCACAACATTTGTCGCAAACCACATGATTAAAACACATGTGTGCAATTGGATGCACCCCTGCTTCTTCATGTGGTGGAACAGGTATGCGTGGACCTGGTTCATGCACAGCCCACCTCTCCTGTGGGGAAGGACAGTGTCATCCCATTCCAAGCACCTCCTCACATTTTCTGCAATGACACTTATGAGGAGTTTAGGTGGCACTTCTGAGACCTGAATTCAAGATCACATCTAGGTCAAAACCGCTGCCAAAGAGAGTCCTGCATCCTGCAGTCACGCAGCCAAGTGTCTCCAGAAATTGCCCATGATCAGTAAATGCAGACGTCCATCTCTTTCAGGAGCAGCCTGAGATAGAAACTGCCTTTTGAGTAACAACCTGTGCTACATCTGCTAGATCAGAAAGTGCTGTTTGGTTCTGGGCTGGAGGCAAGCTGAGGCATCCAGCAGGAGCTTAGTGGCAAGGCTGGGCACTAAGAAGACTTGAGGCCCTTTGATGGTTCATGGGAAATTTTGTGCAAGACAAAATTTTGTCAGCTTTACATCAAAATGGCCACAGGAAAGCCTCAATGCTTGGAGGACAATGTAAAAGAGCAGAGGAGAGTTAACACTTTCTTTTGCCTGGAGAGGGAAACCTTAGCTGTAGCAACGAAGGCCTTGATGCAGCATGGACGTGCTGTTGGAAGCAGCACCCAGCTGATGGTGTGCTCCCTGGCCCAGCAGAAGCTCAGCGCATCCTGTGGTCCGGGGCGTTGGTGGGTGACTGGCACAGGGGGCTGCTCCACCAGTGAAGCAGATGCATTCCTGGGACCTTCACGCTTGTTGGAGAGGGTTTTCACTGCATCCACAGCCCCACCTCAGCAATGCACAACGCTGTAAGCACTAGGAACTTCTCCAGCTGATTTTATTTTCCCAAGATTTTTAGGTCAAAAGATTTTTTATGTTTGTCTTAAGCCAAATATTTTTTTTATGTGTTCCTACATGCAAGGGACTGGAAGCCTTAATAATACCTAAGGATGTGAATGACTTTGAACATCATGACCCCAGAAAATTTGAGGAAGAAGTTCACTCAACAACAAAGGAACCAATATTCCTTAAAAAAGCTGCATTCCCAGAGTTCTCATGGAATCAGACCGACTGGAAATCAAATTCACATGTCCCTAATTATTTAACAGGGATTCTTAAAATTCCCGCAGGATAAGTAATTTGAAACAACACACAGAGCTATTTTGCCTGTTTCCTGGGGCAAATTTATGTCATAGTTTGGTTAGTTACAATGTTATCAGCTGCCTCGGAAAAACAGGCTATGCTAATACAACCATTACCTAATTCATGCCTGGAGTCTGATCCTAGGAGATTTCTAAGCCTTTTAGTGATCCCTTGAATGGCCTCTTTTATAACTTTAAACACAGGGACATTTACTGAGGTAGCTGCCATAGTAAGTAAACAGGAAGGTTTATAAGAATAGCCATTTTTGTTTGGCGTCCTACCACCTACACAACTGCAGACTTGTGTATAAACACACATGGCTACTTTTCCCCCACTAGACATGGAAACAAAAATTCCCCAGTGGACTTCAAGGACACACTGGGAGATGTGAACGTGGAGGAGGTGAAGGCACTGGTGGAGCCTGGTGTCATTGGTGTCCAGAGGAGACGGAGGCAGCAAATACTTTTCACACTTTTGATTATTTATTCTGGTTTTAAAGCCCTTAAGGAAGGCCAGTCGGTGGGGAGCCTGCCCTGCCAAAGGTATTCTGAGCTCTGGGTCTCTTTCTGCTCCTGACTTTGTACACAGCCTTGGGGCAGGCCATTTCGATCTTTGGTGCCTCAGTTTCTACTCTTTCTGTAAAGTGCTTACACGTAGCCTTAGGAGCTGCAGAGGACAAGAGCTGCTGCTGGTGGTTTCCTCTCCAGCTGAACGAGGTCTCACTATTGTCTGCTGCAACCCTGGGGTAGCACTGGGGCACAGCAGGACTGAGTCAGGAGGAAGATGGTGTCAGAGACCATCAGACCAGCCAGATTTCCATCTCCTCTGTGTGTGCTCTGGCTGGTGGAGAGGAACTTGATGTGGTCTGGCTGCATTTTCTGGGCTGCCCTTGACACCCAAGGCTTGTGCCCCTGGGCTCCAACAGGAGCTGGAACATGCCACTTGTCTGGAGTGCCATGTGGCAATGCCTCCAGTGACAGGCATGTGCCTTTCACCTTTAAAGTGCCAGACTGAGCACTTTGGGACTTCAGAAACAGAAAAAACCTTCCTCAGATTTGTGGCTGCCATGAGCAGATGATGATGATGGCATCATTTGGTGCCCTGAAGGCCAAGCTGTTGTACTTCCCTCACAGGCCTGCTCTGAATGAAGAGCCCCCAAGGGAAAATGTCGTTTTCCAGCTTGGAGGATCCTGTCTGTGGGCTCTAAAGCCCTCCGTGACAAAGACAATGGGTCTGCCATTTTTCAGGCTCCTCCCTCAGTCTGCGTGGTGATTGGGTTCAATTTACAAATGGTAAGATCTTGCTGCTGCAGCCCCTGCCCTCCCTGTCCCCTTCCCCTCTTGTTTGTATCTCCTCTTTGCTGCCATGTCTTCATTTTGGCAGAAGTATGCCTGGGACAGGGACCAGAGCTGTCCATGTGTCCAAAGTGTCAGCATACTTGTCAAGATGGTGAAGTAACACAATGAAAGAAGTGGGTGGAAATAAATAGTATGTATTGGTTATTTGCATGTGGCAAATGTAATAGACCAGACAAGGAAATTTTACCATGCATATGCAACCTTGGCCAATTTCCTCTTCATTGTCTGAACTGAGTTCAAGCTTTGCTTGAAAACTTATTAATCTCCATGAGACATAAAAATTGATGCACACAGAAGTCAGGAGCACAAGATCACTGCAGGATCCCTCTGTAGTTCCTGGAGGCGAGCATGCTTTGACCACAGGCAGGCTGCACTGTCCTTTGGGAGCACACCCCTTACTCTGTGAGCGCTTGGGTTGGATGTCCACAGCAGGAGTGTTTGCCCAGAAGGGAGTTTTTACTTACCAGTTGCGAAATCCCAGAGCAGCAATGCTAAAATGCTAACTCAGCCTAAACTTTAAATGAAAATTAAAACAAATCTCCTTTGGGATAAGATGGAAATGTCAGCCCAAGGAGGAATCTGTTCTCAGTAAGTTGCGAGCAACCGAAGGAGATACAAGTTGGAATCCAGCCTTGGCTGCACCACACACCATCTGTCAGCCTTGCAGAGCAAAATAAAGGAAAAGCAGAAAGCATGCGATTATCCTCTCCCTCTCTGGAGAGCCCAGAGGCCAGAGAAGTGGCTTCTCTTCCCTGATACATTTCTGGGGACGGAAATTACACATTCACTTTCCCACACTGGCGAAGCCATGACTGCTCTCTCGTCCAACTTGCTCTCCCCTTGGCAAGCAGGGACACGGAGTGCCAGGCTGGGACCTGAGCAAGATGGCTCTGTTCCCATGGCTAGAAAGATGGGTTTAGCAAATTGCAGGAGAAGAACAAGAGAGAGCAGGGGATGCTGACATCTCCCCACCGGGCACCCCGCTGGCAAGATGGCTTGCTCCTGCCTCTATGGGTGCCCGAGCACCACTGGGGCTGAACGCTCTCAGCGCTCAACAGCTCTCCTCTCTCCTTCTCCCCCCTGCCCTTGCACATTTTCGTAACCTTGCAAAAGTTTCAGACAACGTCATCTTTAACCTACTGCAGGCAGGGCTTGGGAGCCACGTGAGGGACAGCGAGGGGGAGCATGCTTGATCAGCACACCAGCCCCATGGCCAATGAGTGGGGAGCTGGGCTACACTCCCCTACCCGCCACCCCAAAAGGGGTGCAGGAATGTCTCTCCCATGGCATTGCATTTTGAAAGATGTGTCTGGCGAGACAGCTAGCTGACTTTGGCAGGCATTACTGGCAGCGTGATAATTAATTAAAGCACAGTTGAGAAAATCGTAGCGCAAGCTTACTCCCGCAGCCAGATCCACAGCTCACTAGCAGAGCAGGGCACCCAGCTCTAGCCTGTATCTCTTTGTTTGAAGGAGTAGGCAGCTTGCATTTTGCACTGAAAATATGAGAGCAGGATGAAGAGGGATGAATCCTTGTGCTAATCAGTGAGAGAGGACCTTGTCTGCAAGATAAGGCAACCTGGGAACAGAACAGCAAGTCATACCACAGCAACAGAAAGGATAAGCAAGGCAAGTCAGCTAAAGGCTATTTGACACAAGGAGGACCCCCTCCTCCTGTTGCCTGTGTGGCACTGAAGACTGAAGGAGCGAAACAGAAAAGTGAGCTGGAGGGACAGGTCACAGCTGCAGCTCCTGCACAGCTCCCCGTACTCGTATGCCTTCAGCTGAGCTCTTCCAGGCACCAACAACAGTGAAGTTGCAGGGATTGAGTTCCTAAACAGACACCCAGGGGGTTCCTGCCGGCATCTTTGCCACCGCTGCACATTTAGGGAGACTCAAGAGAACCATGACCTGCAGCCTTTCCTGCAGCTGTATCTCTCACCTGCCTGTCCCTGGGCTGCCCCTGCCCCTTCTGATAGGCACCTGAGCCCCCTGCTAAATGCCAGCATGAAAAGGCAGGCAATACTGCACCACACAAAGCGCTTGTAGGTCACCGTTGGTGGGACAGGCTTGCTACAGGTCACCCTCAAGCCCTTAGACGGCTTGGAGCCATGTTACTCCTTACTCAGTGCTTCTCAAAGAGGCTCAGCCCAGGATAAGAAGGCGTCCACTGCATGCGAAGCTGTTGCTGTAGCCCAATTAGTCATTACAGGCAAGGAAGCGCCATTTTTTATCCCCATTATCCCCCATCCCTTCATTAAAATGGCTGGTTTTCACAAAAAGAGATAGAAAAAAAATATCTTTGAGCAAAGTTAGAGTAGGAGAAGAAGATTGCTTTCTTGTTTGTTTGAACTTATTAGCACAGAAATCACCTGGAAGCTCACTCTGACTTTTTGGATCCAATTTTGATTTTAACTTCTGGGGAAGAAGAGATATATAGGGAGAAAAAAAGACTTCCGACTTACTTGCACTTCCTAGTCAGAAGGAGAGCAGCACACGGGGTTTGTTTGTTTCTAAGCAGATAATTTTGTTGGAAGACCTCTCATCCTTGAAGGCCTCTCGTTCTTAGCTATCAAATCTTTCATAGAAATAGAATTAAAACAGCACAGTCTCTTTCTCTCTCTCTCTCTTTGTCTTCCCCTCCTCCCCTTTTGCCCTGTGTTTCAAAATCCTTTTGGAGCATTGCTGTGGAAATGAAATTTTGGGGTTGATTCTGCTCTTGCTTGTTGTTGTGTGAGGCCAACGAATTTGCCTGAGGTTTAGCACAGCTGCACCACACGAGCATCGCTGCCCACATTGTGTTGGAGACACTCGTGGGCTTGTTTTGATTTTAACCTTCCACATGGTCTGTGGGTGCAAGTACCAGCCTAGTTATGCAACTCCTGTCTCCATTTCTCCAGACTTGTCCCCCTCCCTCCTTGTTAGAAATAATGTATTTTTATTCTCACTCTATTACCTTCCACCCACTTTGGAATCCCCAAGCACTATAAATCAGGCTCTGTTTTACAGCTGAAGCTTTGCTTTCCCCTATAGGATTATGTATTTTACAGAGGAAGGAAAACTCAAATCCAGTTAATGGTTGGACTGAAGTACACTGAGTTGATGCCATGAGGCTTCTTCTCCATCTGATCATGGTTATCTGCAAGGGAAAGAAAGTTTTTTAATGTTGGAAAATGTGCTGTGTCAGGCTGGTGCAACGGCACATTGTTTAGTGTTCAGGGACACATTCTGCCTTCATGAAGTCCCATCTACTTCAGATTATTTTTCAGATGGGTTTGCAACAGACTTAGGCAACTTGTTCAAGATCCAAGAAACCAGAATTATCCCCCCATCCTCTCATCACTCCAAAGTTTTCTTTTAGCGTTTTGGTTTTAATTTTTCTTCTTTGTTGTAGGTGGAAACTTTGCATAACTCTTTCAGATTGTGTCTTAAAATAAGGCATGGGCATGAAAAGGAATAAAAAATTATGCAAACGAGCATTTTCAGTGTTACAAATTAGATTTTATTCCAAGTAGTTTGTAAATCTCCTGCCTGCCCCTGCTATTGATGGGTTTCACAATCTGCATTGGGAATGAAGTCTGATTACAGCCAGTGAATTAGCAGAAGTTAGCGGGGGCCAGCAGTCCCCCCGGGGCGGGCCTGCCGAGCATCGCCACCGCTCTTCTCTACCTGTTTAACCTGATCCTACCAGCAGTTACAACTGCACTAGTGGTCTTCCCACAGTCGTACTGCAACGTCAAGTTTTTGCTTCAGTAGCCATGGATGTAGCTGTGCAAAACAGGAATCTTCACGCTTTGCTTTGCTCTGACTGGGCTGGTAGCATCACCCATGATCAAGGCGGCCTGACAAGGCTCCGCTACAGCAGCTTGCTTTAAACTGTCTGTTCTCTTAGTTTGCCAAATGTTGCCTGCGGGGACAGGAATTTTCTAGGAAGGGTGTCTGAACCTACATAGAGACAGGCTGATTTCTGGGGGGCAAATTACAGTATAGACTTTTGACTAAATTAGATCAAGACAAAATGCATTGTTCAGTCCACGCTTGGGGGAAAAAAAAAAAAAAAAAAGACATGAGAAAATTCTTGCTATTGTTTTGATGAGAAGGTCTCAAATGCTGGTCAGAGGATATGCTCGATACTTAGCAAGCTGCAGCAGAGACCATATACTTCCCTTTTCACGCCACCACCATTCTCTGGTGAGGAAGGCTGGTCTCTCTCCTTACCCCCAGCCTCCTCACCTTCTATCCCCTGCCTCTGACTCCCACCTCTCCCACTGCCTCACCCATTCTTTAGCCCCAGTTGTCAACGTTGGAAAGAAAGTCTCAGTGTGATCAGTTTGTACCCTCATTAAATTCTTCCAATGCCTTTTGGATATAAATAGGGGCTGGTGGTAGGAGAACTTCAAGTCGTGTCCTGCAGAAAATATAGTCTTACGTATAGATGTTACTGGTCTTTTAATGGAATCTAACGTTGCAAAGGTGACCCAGTTCTGCCACACTCAAGCAACCTCTTACTGAATAGCCTCGCTAATAAGAACCAGTCAGTCTCCCACGGTGCCTGGTCTGAGAAGAATCAGTTACCCCCAAAGTGAATCGCATTTGCTTCACGTTGCAAAACCTGGGGAGTCCTCATCCCCTGCAAGTGTCGTTAAGCTTCTTTATGAAGCTGGGCCTTTGACAACACACCGCACAGCAAAATGGAAACCGCTCTTGTTATTAATTTAATATTTCTCTATTACACGTCCTTACATAACTGGTCTTTCACCCAGTGGCCACCGATGCAAAGCTGCTTGCACACTGTGACTGCTGGGAGAAGGGCAAAGAGAGTTGAAAAAAAGGCTCAGAGGCAAGTTTGCGTTTTCTCCAGAACAGGGATTGACGCTCCGAACTTGTGACCCCTTCCTTGTGTGCCGGCAAAGCGAGGTTTTGGCCAAGGCAGAGAAGAAGAAGGCCCCTTGCAAGTACTGGACATGAGAGCGCGGTTGGCGCTTTGTGGCCCGGTGCAGAAGCGTGGGTGAGCGGGGGGATGCTGTGCGGGGCACAGCGGGGCCAGCTCCCCACGGGCAGCGAGGGGACCGAGGGGACGGGCAGGCGGGGAGGGGGCAGACCCGGGGCAGGTGGCCAGAGGGAGCCGGGAGCGGGGGCTCGGAGCGCACTGATGGACGCTGCCTGCGCTCCGTGCCGTGCCGTGCCGTGCCGTGCCGTGCCGAGCCCGGGGACGCGCCGTGCCGT
>NW_015091111.1:1578755-1641151 GCF_001431845.1 Calidris pugnax
GCCCGGGGAGGCGGCGGCAGGGGGGTCGGTGGCCGTGCCGAGCTGGGGCTGGGCGGCGCTTGGAGGGGGGGGTAGCCCGCTCCCACGGTGTTTCGTTGCCGGCGCCTTCGCGTTGCGCTACGCTTGTATTTTTCAAAAACAACCAAGAAAGAAAAAAAAGAAACCTCAAACTTCTTTTTTTTTTTTTTAATTTTTTTTTTCCCCCTCCTTCCTTACTTTTTCACCGAAACTTTGCTGCGGAGGCGCGATGGGGAGGACGGCGTTCCTGGCTGCCCTCTGCCTCTGGGTGGCGGCTCTCGGCGCGGCCCCCGCCGCCGGTAAGTCCCGGCCCGGGGAGGGGGGGTGTGCAGGGTGAGCCGGCGGGCGGGAGGAGGTGTGCCCGGGGGGGATGCCGTGGGGCAGGCTCCAGCTGGGCCATGGGAGGCTCTCCGGGGGCGCCGAGGCATGCTGCGGGACCTGGGTGGCCCGCCAAGGCGCTTGAGAGCGATGCTTGGGAGGACCTGCATCCCGATAGGTTTCCTTCCCGGAGCACAGGCACAAACTGCCGGCTTGATGGCAAGGGCTGTGGAGGTTTGGGATGTCTTTTTTTTTCTTCCCCCCCAGGAGCAAGGTGGCTTCCAAGAGTCCTTTGCTGGATTGGCACAGCGGTAGCACCACGGTAGGGGTCCCTGGGCTCCCTGCGGGGCCGGGGCTCTCCCCTGTGCGTGGGACTCGCCAATCCCATGGGAGCCCTGCGGCTTTCGGTCCCAATTGTCTAAGGCAAGGCTGAGTTTCATCAGTGCCACGACAGTGTGTTTGGGTTGTAGTCTATGCCTTTGTTGGAGCAGATTCCTTTAGGGAAAAAGTGAGTGGAGGGGGTATGGTCTCACAGTGTCCATATGTATGTATATGAGCATATTTACACTATACCTGTTGTACCTGCGTTTGTGCAGAGGCCCCCTCTTCCAGGCTAGAGAAAGTGGAACAGGTGTGAGCCTTGACTACTGGATGTTCACTAATGCTCTCAGGGTGAATCACAACGTGATTGCACCTTTAATGAGCCCGGAGACTAGTTTTAGGAGACCACTACTCCTCAAACTTCTGTTAGCAGTGCCCTGTCACAATCTTAACTTTCTTATGCTGATCTCCCACACATAATGTCTATCTTTAAAAGTCCACAGCCTTAGAAGAAAATGTGGCTGTAGCTGTTAGAAGTACTGTGTGATACTGAAATGGAATATGGAAACTGCTGCTTTTTCTCACTGCAGATGCCTTTGTTGTTTCCTTTGTGTACAAGGAAGCTGAAGGGAAGTATTCAAAAGTAAGAGGATGGGGTGCTAGGGCACAGCCAAAGGAATGTACTCCTGCTTTGAATTCCATCATGTGTCATCAGAGGCAATCAGAAGCGTTTTCATCACAGTATCCAGGTTTCAGGCATTAAAACAACTATCTCGCTAGAGCAAGACTTCGTCCCTGTAGGAACTGGTTTGCCACAGACTTACTAACGATTACATTATTTTTCCTTAGGAGCAGGTTATAGGAAAACAGGTTATGTGCTCATCCTAAAACTATCCAAGCCTTCAGTCCCACATTATTTCTTGCACACCAGATTAAAAGGATGTTTTGAAACTGAGAAACACATGATCCAGCCCCGCAGGAATGCAGAGTATTTAATAAACAACATAGAAAAAGATATTTTAGGTGAAGATAATATTGGTGTTCCAGGAAAAGATAAAAACATTACTAGGAATACATTCTGATCTCTATTTTTACCACTGTAAATTCAGTCAGGGGTTACAGCAGGCTTACAGTGCTGTGTGATGTGAGCTGCTGGAGTTTGCTATGCCTGTGTTTTGGACAGACCTACCAGGGCAGCTGTGGCATGGCCTTTCTAGAAACAGTGCGTTCCTGAGAAGACACAGAGGTGAGGCTGTCAGGCATCAAAAGTGTGCTGGAGAACAGCACAAGTGCTAGCTCATGCTAAAAGTTTGCTGGAATCTCTTCTGTGCAGAAGTACTTGCATGGTGTGGCTTTCTCATGCATCCTTCACTCCATATTACTGCAAAGCCTGACAGCGATTGCATTTTATAGTCTAATTCCAGATATCCCAGAGGGACTGATGGATGGCGAGAGCTCTGCTGGGTTGAGTTACAAGCCTCCCAGCTGCAGCTGAGTAAGGATCTATTTGTCAGGGAGTGCCTGGCAGAAGGGCGAGCACCCATGTGCAGAGTGTGAGAACAGGAGTTTGCCCTCGTCGTGCCAGCTGCAGGACTTGAGCTGGCAGGTCCCTGCTCACAATCTGAGCTTGGGCCCAGTTCCTTTGCAGGGTGTTTTACTCTTTCTTGTAACTCTGCCAGGGAAGTAAAGGAGAACATATTCTCAGGGCTCTGCCACTAAGGAAAACGTAAATAAACTTGGAAGTTGTAATTTCTTTACAGCAAAGTTAAACAATAACCTGGCTTGTGGGATAGGTTTCATGGGATTGCAACACACAGTAGTCTGCTTTCAAATTAAACAATAACAATTTCTGTGATACAGCTGCTTTATTACAGCTGACCATGAGTTTGCTTCAGAACTCATTTAGGATTTCGGTATGACTGATTGATGGATGATTGTGATGCTGGCTATCAGCTGAGGGAAGTTATTCCCGTTAACTCCAGCTGGTTACGTAGATGTTTGGTGCTACATGCAGATGTTTGCTGCTGTGCATGTCTGTGTGGGCTTGAGTTCACACAATCTAGCAGTATAATTTCTAATGATTGTTGCACCTAGCTAATAGTATTACCACTTCTGTGTACAAAACACTAGGAAACTGTTGTTTATCAAAGATTCTCTTTCTAAAACCATAGTTCAGGTGTGCTGATTCTGGCAAATGCATTGTTGTCATATTTGGCATCCTGTATCTGATGCGGACAGTTTAACTTTTAGTATTTCAGATGCTGTTACTTCCTCAAAGCCCACATTCTCACCTAGCCAACCAGTGATAAACAGTTCTGTTCATCAAAAACAGTTGCCAGGTTGCCCGGGGCTTCCTGTGAAGGAAACTTGAAGCTGAATTCTCAACTAGCGTGTGATCTTGTATTTGTACTGTGTCAGAACGTTTAAAGTCAGTAGGATGCTTTCAGAATTGATAGGAGTCCCTACCTGAATAGTGTTTCACAAATTGCAAGTTCAAAGCATCATGAGGTTTGAACAAGAAAATGAAACTACTGACCTTTCCCCATTTCTGAGGATTTTTTTTAGCTTTCTTCTGAGTTCTATGATATTCTACATACCTTGACGTACAGTACTGCTTTTTTAAAATATGAAGACTGACATTATGTAAGTGAAGGTGTGAGAAAAGCATCAGAAAGTTTGCAGAGCATGATGAAATAATGGAGTTCAGCAATGCAGCCTGTAGGTTGTTAGAAAAGCCATTTTGGGGCTGAAATTGTTGACTTAATTCTTAATTCCACTCCCTTTTCCAGTTCCCTAAATAATCTCTTGGTATGTCACCCTCTTAACTGTAACTGACAGCAGTGGCCAGAAAACTTTTATTTTGTGGCAGGCGCTTGTATTTGCAACTGTGCACCTGGAAGCTTTTTCAATACACAGCGTGTGTCTGTATACCTCTGCTGAACTAAGCCTGGGAAAGTGTGATTTTATTTTTTTTTTTTTAAGCAAAAGCATGGATTTGGTTTGTCTCCACATTTTTACCTCCAGGTCTGCTTCTCTTCAAGGCCTTGTTTAGAAATGGACTTGCATTCTTGTCACTAAAAACTACTCCAGTGTCTCAGTATGGATGCATATAAAATTCTTTATATCTGATTCTGTATATACATTATGTGAAACCTGCTGCAAATTCAGGTAAATTTCTCTCCACCTTTCAGAAACCTCTGAAGACCGCTCATTTCTGGGTTTTCCCTTGTTTAATTAATTTAGGTTACAACATATCATTAACTAACCTGTGGTCAGTGTGTATGTACACTCTCCATTTGTCTCTGCATTTCTTTGGTTTTTTTGTAAGGCTGTAAGAATGAGACCCAACTGACTGGCTCAGTTACGACATGATTCAAGGAGACTTCTCACTTTAACTCTGAGGAAAAGATCCGTGACAAAAGTCTTACGTATGACAAAGTTTGGTTCTGAGTAACTTCTTCAAGTAGACCAAGGTACTTTGAGGTGCAAAAGTAGAAGTGGGGAATGCCAGTTTTCTGAAGTGATACGCTTTGTAGCTTCTCTGCTGCTGTTTTAAAGCATGGTACTTACAGATGTCAGTACATGTGGGGAGTGTGTACATACTATTGTGTATCCTTTTACTGTATTTGTAAAATTTAATCTGCAGAAGGTGGAAGGTGAGGTGATACCGCAGAATGTGCGCAGCGCAACATGAGGTACAGGCAACTAATCTTAAGCTCTGAGCCATACAGAATTTGCAAAGCCAAACTCGGGCAGATTTTGAGGACAGCTTCTTAATGAGCACTTTGTTAAGAAGTCTGTAACAAACCTCAACACACACATTTCCCTCATCCAGGGATAAGAGGGTAGCTTGCTGCTGGGAACTGAGCATATGTGGACATTAGTGTGACACTTTTTGTGAGCATAAAAGACACTAACAATAATTTCTTCTCACTTCCTAATTCCTCATACAACATGGCTAAATGAGCAGAGTGGCCTTCTGCCGTTTCCATGACTCATGGGCTATCGTTTTGCAGCTGCTGCTTTTCTGGTGGTAACTGCATCTCAGTGCCCCTATGTCCGTAAGTTCCACCCAAAGATTTTTAGGCTGAAACGTACAAATATTTGTGAAGTTCCTTGCACATCTTCAGTGGTGGGGGTGCCACGGTACTGCAATTTAAGTGCACCCTTAAGTATGGTGCACTTAGAATTCTAAATTTACTTTGTTATAAACTTGTTTCCAAAAGAGACGTGATCTGAATTCACATGCAAATTCTAGCATGTGTTTGTAATTGAAAACACTATCAAAGACGGGATATCATTTTAATAGATTTAGATTTTTGGATGATTATCAGATAGGCTTAATTCAAAAAGGAAATGATATCTAAGTATGAAAGGAAGCACTATTAACTAGGGAGCAGGTGGACTATTCTTGTTAGCCTTCCTGTGCTGGGCAGGAATATGCATAATTGAAAGTCCTTGCATTGTCTGCCTTACAGTTGAAAGCTGTTCTTGGTCCTTTCATGGTTTCACAGATTCACTGCTGAGTGAAAAGTTATAGTTGATATTTAACCAATCAGCCTTTGGGACTCTTGTTTTTCTGGCTAAAAAGTAAATAGTGTAAGTCTAAAGATTTGTTTCAAATAGAGGTTTTTTTTAATTCTCTGTGTGAGAATACAGAGTTTTGGATGTGCAAAAATACAAGAAAATGGTAAATTCTGAGAGGTCATCAAATGCTGACCAGTTTGGTAAATTTTGCTTTCTGTAGGTAAAGTCCTATATTCACATTTGTGTGAATACTTCTACTGGTTTGGAGAAAGGTGTTTTTCATAAAGTTTATCCCTCCTTTAAGAGGCAAGAGTCAGGAAGGGAGGCCTCAGTGTAATTGTCCTGGATTAGCTAGCCAGCCTAACGCAGTCAAGATCAAACCCTGAGGCTGAGCACTGCCTCTGTTCAGTGAAAGGCTCTTGTCACTTTCCTGCAAGTACTTTGCTTTCAGCAGGTGAGAAGTCCTGATGAACTCAGGCAATGTTAGGCGGTCTCTCCGAGGCTTATACACCAGCATTTGTCGCCAGCCTGTATGCTGGTTTTACGGCTCACACAAGAGGTTAGACCCTGATTCCTGTGGCACTCCAAGCACAGCAGGAATAACTACCTGAAGGCTGAGTTGAGGCTGACCATAAGTCAGTGCCCTACTGAGTATGGCAGCTTGAATGAGAAGACCAAAACCACTAAATTTTAGAAAAAAATTAATAATTCATTATTTACTACCACTGAGTGTTGCAGTGCAGCTTCATGGAGAAATACGAATCTACCAGTTATCAAAAAAAACGTATTCTGCAATGGGAAGAAGGGGAGTTGAAGTCTGTTTTGTGTCTGGTACGAGGTCATCACCATGTCCCTTTGCATGCCCCATGGTGGCTTGGAGCCATTCATTAACATGTGTTTAGGAGTTTGTGAATGCTTGGTGGTCATGATGCCAGAAAACACAACACTGAGTTGGATTGAGTTCAGCTCCACTTGGAAAACAGGCAATCAATATTTGCTAAACACAAGTTGCCAAAGTAGGACCCAGTTTTTGAAAAGCATTGGAGTTCAGGGCCACAGTTAATTACAGTGTCTGCTGCATATAGAGGTGCTTAAGTGTTGAATCAGTCATAAAAGGAGGCAACATTTATGTTTCTTCCCAGACAAAGGAAGTAGTTAGCATGAAGCCTAAAGTCACTTCTTTGCATTGGCAGGAACAAAAGGAAAACTTAAATTTTGAAGCGAGAAGCTGGAGGGAGTTTGCTAAGAAGTGATCTTTTCAGACCATAACATGCTTTGTTGCCACTAGTACATGATCTTCACTTTCCCCCTAACCTCTGGATTCAAAATAGCTTCAGGCAGAGGAAGATTTTTCTTTTCTTCAGTGTTGCTTATCAGATGATCGGAAAAAATACTGCCTTCAAACTACACGCTTCGGCTTTGCTAGTTCAGTTTTCTTAATGGGTGTCTGATCTCCTCCCTTGCTGTTTTTCCCTGTTGGTGAAAAATTAAAACTAGCAGTGGTGACTCTGCAGCTCTTATTTTTAACGCACTGCAACTACTGGGTGCTCTGAAGAGCCTTGTTGGGTGGTGATTATTGATGAAGTGATGTGGAAGATGCACCACCAAAATATGTAATAATATGGTAGGAACTTGCTGCTTTCCTGCATGTACTGTCTATGACTGTCCTGTGCAGTTTTCTGCACTGCTGTGGTAATTTTCAGGTTTCCTGTTTATAATGTAATGGGGAAAATACTGAATTCTAAAAGGAAATCATACCTCTCTGACAGCTACCCAGTTTCTCACTGTTTTAGCAGGGTCTTGAAGGGAGAGCAATTTTCACCCTTTGATTTCCTATTTACATAGCTGACATGGCACAAAAGGAGTGTTGTAGGACATGAAAAACACATGCCCAATTTCTTGGCAGCTCCTGGTATCTTCCAACATTGTACCTGTGACTTCTGAACTGTTTGTCCTCATGCTGCTAAAACACTGCTGTATGTTTGCTGTGCTCTTCCATATCAGATGCCGAGACCAATTTTGAGGGAATTGAGAGCAAGTTTTCCTTACGGACGCCTGCAGAGCCTGATGAAGATGTCTGCTACCTGGTTCCTGGGCAGGTGGACAGCCTGGCACAGTGCAACTTCAACCATACCAGTAAAACCTTTGTGGTGATCCATGGGTGGACGGTAAGAAGAAAGGGGAAGGGGTCTCCCTTTTAACCACACTCCTGATAAACTGTGCTAGATACATCAGCTGAGGTGTCTATGTCCCACAGATAATAGTAACAGATATCCTTTTTTTTATTAAAAAAAAAACAACCAACAGGTGACAGGAATGTATGAGAGTTGGGTCCCGAAGCTGGTGGATGCTCTGTACAAGAGGGAACCTGATTCAAACGTCATTGTGGTGGACTGGCTCGTTCGAGCTCAGCAGCACTACCCAGTGTCCGCTGCATACACTAAGCTGGTGGGCAAGGATGTTGCTATGTTCATTGACTGGATGGAGGTAAGACATGTAGTCATGTGTCTCACACTGTACATAACGTCCTAGGAGACAAATCGGCAATGATGCAGCTGTGTTGATCATCTCCTGTGGGGTAGATGGAGTTAAGCTGGTGGAGACAGTACTTCTGCTGGTAAAAATCCCAGCTTTAATTTAATGGTTATCCCTTACACAAGGAGGCTTTTTTGCAGTGCATTCCAGAAACTTCACCTTGTGGCCTGTGGAGCCCTGTGAGTCCACAGCATTTCTGAAGGCCCTGTGAGAGTTAGCTGTGAAAGGCAGGTCCCTGTATATTATATTATACAGCAGCCAGCCCCTGGGGAACAGAAGGCTGCCCTCCCTTTGGGAAATACTTAGGAGATCCAGAAACTGACGGGAAGGGGGTGGCTCAAGACCTTTGCTAATACACAGCCCTATGTTCTGTTCTTCATTCTGTATTCCTCTCTGCTTAGATTTTTGTCTTAAGTTAGTTAACTGAAGTGAACCTAGTATGGCACAATTATGTTAATTGTATTTACTTTTTCTTTTATTATTCATGGCTCATAGAGAAATCCCAGTCTTTGCAAATCATTTTCCCTTGCATCTTCTCATATTTTCCCATTTGACTTCAAACTTTAAACAAATTGCTCTCTTCTGCAGGAGCAGTTCAATTATCCTCTCAACAACGTCCACTTGCTGGGGTACAGTCTCGGTGCTCATGCTGCTGGGATTGCTGGGAGTCTGACCAAGAAGAAGGTGAACAGAATTACTGGTGAGAAAACCTGTTGCTGTAGAGTGGACAGTCTTATCTCTTCCATGTTGAAATATTATGTTCCTCTGGAAAATCACCAGAATAATTTTTGGTTGTTGGCAGTACTAGATTATGTGTTTGTGCTTTATTGAATCAGCAGGGCTGGTATTTCTTTAGCAGAATGGCAAAAATTCAGAAAAGTTCAGAAAATAGCAAAGGTGGTGGGTGAGAGGCCTCAATCTTCCACACAAAAAGCGAGTAGGTAGAGGATTCATCGGTCATAAAAAAGACTAGTTGGCGGGGATGTGATTGAGCCTGGCCAAATCCATGGCCTGGAGAAGGTCTGAGCGTTTCTTGCAGCATGAGAACTTCAGCTAGTTGTCTTCGTCCGGGCAGTCACCCCTTGCAGATGATGGGAGCCATATAAAAAAAAAACAAAACCAAAAACCAACCAAACAAAAAAACCAAAACAAAACCCAAAACCAAACCAAACCAAAAAAAAAAACCACCCAAAAAAACCAAAACAAAACAGGAGGTGGATCCTTCTGGAGTGCGTGTAAGTACCTGCAGAGCTCCTTGCTATGGGATACTGTGAATGTTTATATGGGTTTAAAGGGAGACTGGACAGATAATCAGAAGAGACCTGCTGTGGGTTAATATAAAAATAAATACTAACAGGCTCAAGTAATATTCTAGGCTGAAACCAATATTGGGATGGTTTGGGGAAGGGGAGGGAAGTATACATATGCTTTCCTTGTTCCTGTGTGTGTTCAGATGTCTTAGTGTGCTAGACAAGGCAGAGCGCATGGCCACTCTAGGGCTGGTTTGCAGCCCAGCACCTGGAGAGCTGAACCCCTAGCACTGATCTCAGTGACAAAGGAAATGCCAACATCAGCAAATGAGGCTAAGAAAAGCACTCATCTGTGGTGTCTTTGCTGCTGAGAGAGCATGGGAGCCTAGCTCCCTTCCTCCTGGCACCGTTTGGCCTTTCACCTGAGCCTGGCTATGATCCCAGATCCACAGGCATGCTGCGGCGGGGGGGGTGGCTAGGCAGCAGTTGTGCCAGGAAAGGCTGACTCCTGAGAGGAGGTTGCAGGTTAAAATAAGGAGGCCAAAGCACTAATGACTCTACCCTTCCTTTCTCTCAGCTGCAGCTTTGATGCTTTCATGGAGGCTGCCAAATCATTCAAATAGTAGTAGCTCTCTGTTATGCGCCCCATGGTTGCCCTTGGTGCCCAGGATGGGAAAGCAGCATCACCTTTGAGCACAGGGAGCAATGGAATGTGGTCCCTGAAGTCCTCAGAGCAGAGGGGCAGGCACCTCAGACTGGGTGAGGCTAACTGGGGGTGGGCAACTCAGATGCCTTTCCCCAGAGGGCTACAGAAAAGACACGTCCCTTCGGCTGGCTCTCAAGTAGTTTTCTGGATTCAAGAGAGAGAGTACTTGTTCACTAGCAGATAGTTCTGGGTGTTTTTGATGTTAGTGTTGCGGCAGCTTGACAGTTTACCATAATAATCCCCTTCCCCTTAAGCTTGTAAACAGTGAAGCTCTCGTTCATGTTTCCCACTTGTTCCCCTGGCAGGGAGTTAGCATCAAGAGATTTTACACACTTCAGATAGAAATTTTTCAATTCTTGACAATTCTTGAGAAAATATTTACTAGCTTGTTTCTTCCATTCACTGGAAATGCTACATCCGTGAGGAAGTTATCTGGGCTGCTTTACATATGTTTACATACACCTTGTTGTTTTTAAATAGTGACAGTATTTCAAGGTAGTGTATTTGATTCTACTGAATACATGAATGCTACTTAAATGATCCTACTGTAATGTCTGCAGTGACATCAACACCATATGCAATACTCCAGCCCAACATGGTAGCTGAGTTTGGCATTTGTTGTCACTGTCAGTGCAGTGTCTTGGCAGGCAATCTCAGTTTTTCTTTGTGGTTTGCCCCATAAAGGCCTGGATCCAGCTGGTCCTACCTTTGAGTATGCTGATGCTCTCACTCGCCTCTCCCCGGATGATGCTGACTTTGTCGATGTCCTACACACCTACACTCGAGGCTCTCCAGACCGCAGCATTGGGATCCAGAAGCCTGTTGGACACATTGATATTTATCCTAATGGTGGAGGCTTCCAGCCAGGTTGCAACTTGGGAGAAGCGCTCCGTCTGATTGCTGAAAAAGGCTTTGCAGGTGAGGCTGCTCTGAAGCAAGCTGTGTAACATCCAAAGGGAGATCCTCAGTAGCCTGCAGGCTTCCTGCAAGCAAAAGTCTCTTTGAGAAAGAACCTATTCTTTTAAGCGGGACAGGAACTTGTTCTGTTAAGTGTTTTTAACAGAAGTAACTCTATAAAGGACAGTTCTGGCATAGTGGATCATGCCTGTCAACAGCATTGCTTAGGGTTTTATATAATTACATGCATGTGTGTATACATAGTACACATTTTCTTTCTTTCAAGATGTGGATCAGCTAGTGAAATGCTCCCATGAGCGATCCATCCACCTCTTCATTGACTCACTCCTCTATGAAGAAAAGCCCAGCATGGCCTACCGCTGCAACACAAAGGAGGCCTTTGAGAAGGGTCTCTGCCTGAGCTGCCGTAAGAACCGCTGCAACAACTTGGGTTACAAGGTCAACAGGGTGAGAACGAAGAGGAACACCAAAATGTACTTGAAGACCCGTGCTCAGATGCCCTATAAAGGTAGGTCCTGCTTGCTTACTGGTGAGAAGGACTGGTACTTTTTTTGCTCAGCTGTGTGTCAGGGTGGGTGCATGCTGCAGGTGACTGTTGCTGCTTTGGTGCCTGTGGTCAGCCGGGGCGAACCTTGCCTACAGTTTGCCATTAAATTCAAGATGAAATGCAGTCTCAGGAAAACAGTGTGGAGTCTCAGGAAAACCTTAAGGTGTGGAGGTTGGGAATAGAATACAGAAAGGAAGGTATCTTTGTAACAAGCTTCTAAGAGGCAAAAGTAAGATTATTTACTCTGTGGCCCGGTCACTTGGAACAATTGAATCTTCCAAATATTTTTTTAGTATTCATCCGAATTAATATTTTCCTACACCTGGGAAAATAATCAGCAGAATTCAGGCTGATGCACAACTTCTGTAAAAATGTGCAGGCGTTCATAGTGCCTTTGCCAGAGGAGCACCAGCCTTCCTGAAAATATCACGGAACTTCTTGATTCCCTTTGCCACAGGTCTGAGAAGGACACTGCCAGAAAGAACTGGAAGGCTTTCAGCTGGGGAAATAGCTTCTGAGTTGGATTTTACTACTTTTTTTCACTCTCTAGCTTTGACTGTACCACATGGTATTGTCATTGTGTGACACACCAGCAATCAGAAGGCACATTCCTGCAGTGTTAGAACAGCTGCAAGAATAGTGGTTTGTTGGCATTTGGTGCTCAATCTGCAGTGTGAGTAGGCTGAAATTTTTTCACCAAGGCTCCTGTATGAGGGGGGCATGGCTCTCTTTTTTCAAGTCAGGGATGGCAAGGTTTGAAGGTGATACTGGGGTAATTAAGTGGAGAGTCAACTTTAAATGGAGAGTGGAGTTACAAGAACTGCAAAGGTGTTTTTTAATCATGATTCCTTTGCTCACAAAAATATTTTCCTGGATACCTGCAGGCAACTAAACTCCTCAGTTTACTGATGGTGGCATAGTCCAGCCTAGGATTTGCATGGGGGGGTTGGGTGGTTTTGTCACCAGCAGTCTCTTTGGAGGTTGAGTTTTTTCCTAATGGCCTTTTCTTTTGTGTTTTTTTCCAGTCTTTCATTACCAGGTCAAGATCCACTTCTTTGGAAAGACTAATACGACCAAGACAAACCAGCCATTCCTGATCTCTCTCTATGGCACTCTAGATGAGAGTGAGAACATTGCTTTCACACTGTGAGTAGCTACAGAAAAAAACTGCAATGTACTGTTGAGTCTACCTATGTCTGTTATAGCCCTCGCTGAAAAACTTGTTCTAACTTTAGCTACAGAAATCTTACAAGGTCCCAGAATCTTCTCTTGTCCCCTTGATCAAGGGAGTGTGTCCAGTGCTGAAGCTAATGATCTAAGTTTTATAGGAGCTGACCTTGATAAGAAATCTGGAATACGGAAATGTGAAGTCTGACCTGTGGCTCAGCATGATAAGAGTTTTTCTGGTGTGGCAGGTTTCTTGCTTTCTTTTTTCACTATCTTTATGCCATGTTCCAGCTGCTTTAAAGCTCCCTAAAAGCAGACTGCAGCTTGCAGTTAATTGTCTGATGGGTCTGAAGACCTCAGTGCAGAAGCTGAGGGAGGTGGGATTTGCTTCCACAGTTCTACAAGTAAGAAGTCTGTGCTTACGTCCCTGCACACAAGCTGGCAGGGAATGGAGCTGGAAAGCAACAAAGTCTGTTTTCTACTCTGAGGAACCTAAACTATTCCTGGATGGTGCTTGTCTGGTTTTTGAGAGCCACCAGCACTGGAGAAGACATCCCTTGCCTGGTAGTCTGTATCAGGATTTTACCGGCCTTGCTGCAGAAACCGTTTCCTTGTGCCTCTAACACAGCTCAAGTTGTTTTTTTCCTTATTCCATTCATCAGAACTATGGAGAAAGTTGCTTCCTTCTCTGAAGGACATAAAGGGAAATAGAACCCAGACTCTAATTTTCCTTATCTGTCCTACAATTGCCACTTTTTTCTTATTCTTTATTCCCCTCTCCACAGGCCTGAAGTCTCCTCAAACAAGACATTTTCCTTCCTGATTTACACAGAAGTGGATATTGGTGACCTGCTTATGCTGAAGCTGCAGTGGGAGAAAGATACCTTCTTCAGCTGGTCAGACTGGTGGACTCCTTTTACATTTGACATCCAGAGAGTCAGAGTGAAGTCAGGAGAAACTCAGAAAAAGTAACTTGTTTTGATTGTTATAAGCTACATTAGTTTTAATTGACACTGTTTCCTGATTCTTGGTATCTAGCAGGGTGGGACAAAACATGGAAAGCAGTTACAAATGGGTGCAGCACTGATAATCAGGGCTCCAGTGGCACTAAACTGGTATTTATGTCAGCCAGGTTTGCTTCCATTGGGATCTGCAATCTGTAGTTTTACTCCTACATAATACATTTGTGTACCACAGTCTCATGTGCCTGAGGTTAGTTATAATATGTAGGAGAGGATCTCCATCTGTTTGTATTTGCAGGTGTCCCCTCCTCCTTTCTTGTGCTAGATATTCACATAGATTTTCTTGCAAAGAGCATGCTTAGAAGGAGTTTTTTAGAAATCCTTCCAGATGTGTGTTTGCACAAGAAATCATTGCTTTGTTAAACTGGATTTTCGTAGGAGTTGAATATCCAAATGGTGGGTGAAGACTGAAATACATGACTGTTGCAGGATGCTGCTAATGCATGAATGGTAAAACAGAACAATCTGAACAGAACTGTTTTGACTTGAATCTTTTGAATTGTTTTAGAGATGAGATATGTTAGGATGAAGTGGACCTAGAAGAGAGTATGCATGTCCTATGTAGAGTAGTGTGAATAATATTTTCTGCCTTTGAATAGACAAGGCAGTCACTTGATCAAAGAACAGTTATCAGAGTTAAACAAATATAGGAGTACTGATAAATACAAAAGCAGCTGCTCAGGTTTGCTGGAATTGGCAACCTACTTTGTTGGCAAATATTTGAGGGAGTAAGACTTGCTTCCACGATCATTCACCTGACAAAGTCACACAAGGACTGGTGTAAATAAAGATCCAAAAGACTTTGAAATAGAGATTCTGCTTTTTTCTCCACAAGAAGATTTTATGCAGAAGACCAGTGAAAGTTATGGCTGTAGTTTGAGGTTCATGCATAATGCATTTGCCAGTTTTTCTTGCACAGTGTTTCTTTTGTCACAGGATTATCTTTTAAAAATAATTTTCTTACATGCTTGTTAAGTATTAGTGCCCACATGACAAAGTGCAGAGATGGCTTCCAAGAACTAGTCCTGTTCCTACAGTTAAAAAGAGATGTGTGTCTCAGTCATGATTGTCTGATATTTATTCCACAGGGTGGTGTTCTGTTCTCGAGATGGCACCTCACATCTCAGTAAGGGAGAAGAGGCAGCAATATTCGTGAAATGCTCAGAGCAGCCCGTCAACAAACGGAGAGGAGGGTATGAACCATCACTATTGGTTTCAGTTTGGGGAAAACTTTGAGTATTAGCAGGAGGACCTAACAAAACCTCCTGATTTAGTTGACTCATGCAGTAGTCTTATCAAGGCTACAGAAGCATAACTCAGAGGAGGCGTCATAACCTGAGGATTGCTTATGGCAACTTTGGCAGCTTAAAACCCCCTAATTTGGTTCTCTGATAACCATCTCTTTGGTTGTTAGCATATCTGAAAAGCCAGTACAAGTTACTGCCTCTCGCTTGTATATGGTGACTGTTTAACAGTAAATGACTGTTAGAGAGGGTTTACAGACAAGGCACTAAGAAAAAGATGAAAACATGCCTCTATCTAAAGATGCCCTATGTTTACCCTTAATTGAAGAACATCCAAACATCCACACTGAGTCAGTCCAGAGCCCTTCTTCCTCACTGACCAGCAGCAAATTAGGTACACAAACTGCTGGTACACAAACTGAGCAGGCATATCCAGGTGCTCTCGCTGGCACACTGCTTTCTGCTGGCAACCATCAAGTGAGTGACTTCCTGAGATTTGCATCTCTGATTTGGATCAGAGATTGGGTCTTTGTTTAATAGCCCTTGGTGCACTTTAATCTATTTTTGATCAATTTTTCTGACCCAGAGTAAACTTTCAAATGCAGGGCCAGCTGTATTTGGACTTTATCCACCAAAGTTTGATCTGCAGAAGTGGTTATATTTATTTTAGTGCAATTGCTGTGTGTGAAAGGTCTCATGGGGACACTCCTAGACTGAGATCTGGTTCTGCATAAAGGCACATGTGCTGACCTTCACTCCAGGGCAATGACCTGGGGAGGCCTTTAGAGCTCTGTGTGTGTATCTGACGTGTAAAATCAAGCAGCAGCCATGAGAAGCTTGATCACATAACTTATTTTCCAGTTAAGTAAAAAAGTACATTCTTAATCTTAAGTTTCTAAAATAAAAAGGAATAAGTATCTTAACATCTTCCTCTTTATCTAATCTGTCTTTTTTTTTTTTTTTTCCCCAGTGCCAAGAAAGCTTCTAAAGAAAATTCTGCTCATGAATCTGCTTAAGTGACAAGAATGAAGTTTTTCCACACTGGGGAGGAGGAGAGTCTGTTCATCCCTGTGGACTGGATGTTCAGAACCAAATATATAGAAATATTTATCCGCTGCTGGCTTTTTGCCTGCTATTTCTAGCTATTTTAGGAGATTTCTTGTAAGGAAGTCTCAGCGTACAAAGTTACTAACCATAAAGATACATTATCCAAATAGTTAAAAACAAGAAGAAACCTGCAAAACAACTTGCCAAAGGCTTGAGTGCTGAGAAGGAATAAGTAATTTCGCTTAATCATGGCGCCTTGTGACAAGGTTTCTTGACATCAAATCCTCTATAGCAATTTTCTAGTATTTATTGAAAGAAGCAAAGTCCTGTACCTGGCTTTTCTTTCTCTTCAGGAGTCTTCTGAAACTGGACAGGTTTTTTTCTGGCTTGTCTCTCTGAATTTTCAGACAGTTCAGTGGCTAGAGTTCACTGTCTTCAGGTGTGTTTAGCAAATGAGTAGGTTTCTCATGTGAAAAAGCTTCGCTGTGTGTCAGGGACTGACTTAATACGGGGATGAATTTTCTAGTTTGTGGTTATGAATGTGTTTTACTGGGGGTAGATGCCAGTGCCACTTAGCAATAGGTATGATCTAGCAATAGGTATGATCTGTTAAGCTATATACTTCTATGCAGCTTACCCTGGAATACCCCAGCAGTTGTAGGAGAAGACAGCAATACCAGTGTTCTATGCAGACATTCAACTTTTCATCTGTGCTTTCATTCCTTGAAAATGAAACCATCTAGCCTCCAACACTGTAAATAAGGAACTGCAAAGGAATTGAGCTACCAGAAACTACAGGAAATGGATTTTTATTTTTTTCATTTTTTTCCCACCAGTTGCTTGCATCCCATGTGCCAAAACTGTGACAGTTTCTCGGCTCTTTGACACCACATGTTAGTCATGCAGCTGAGTGGCTGCTGTATGCAGTCTTCAGTGCAAGTGAATCTGCTTGGCAGGTGACAGGCATGCTCATGCTTCCCTGTACTGGAATTGTGACTACCAGTGACCCACCGTGGTTTGTTGCTTGGCTGTGAAACAGTGCTAGATCCTAGAGCTGCTTGGTTTTCTGACTTGAGGTGGAAATAAGCAGGAGCTGTGACAGTTAAAAGGAGCCTGATTGTGTGATGCGCAAGAATGAATGCTCTGAAAAACACTTGAATTAGGCATGCTGGAAGTTGCCAAAAATAGATATATGGAAGGCATTCTGCTTCCCTTTTTTTAAATTACACGTAATTTTTCTAGTGCTCTGAAAAGTTCAGTAGTCCTCTTTTAGCTTTCTAGAAGATAAACAAAATACTGGGGAGGCAGAAGGGCTTGAAGGTAGACACCCAGAGAAGTGTAATAGCAGCTATTGATGCTGACTTTTGTAGTCTTTTTCTGCATATGCAAGACAGTGTGGAGGTGGTGATTTCTCCAATACCATCCAATCTTGAAAGCAAAACCAACATGTATGCATTTATGTGCAGTTTGTGGTTTTTTTTCCAGCCATGGCTGCTAGTATATTTGGGGATAAAAGTCTTAAACAGTGCAATATGTTGGAATATTAATAACTCTGAAATTGCTCACATTTGATTTCCTAACCCTTAAACTACAGCAGAGATGTGATGACTCACTGAGGGTGGGGTTGAGTATTGAGCCACTGCATTTGAGACCTCTAAAAATAAATATAATGATTTATTCCCTATAGACTTCAAATTTTCTTGCAATTTTGTCCTAAGTTCTTTGGAAATAAAGTGTCTGAACAGGTGTGCTCTTAATACAGGATTAAATACAAACACATACAGAACTTGGATACAAAATAGTGAAGGCTCTTGTACGTGAGGATACATGATTTAGCTTTGGATGTTATTTATTAGCTGTAAATAAGATATTTATGTGTGTAAAGGTAGTTTGTATATATTGCTACAGTTGCTGACAGTCTCTACATTAATACAGTTGTGTGGTATTAATCCTGTATATAGCTTTCAGAGATATTTTTATCAACAAACCACTTATACTGCATTATTTCCTATGTGGTTAATACTTTTTTTTTTTTGAAAAGGAAAGCTCCTCAGTTTTGTACAGAATGGAAACCTATGGTTTTAATAAAATTCTCAAACTGATGCCAAAGTCAATAGTTTCCTTTTGATGAAAAAATCTGCTGTCTATCTTTTATGTGAAGGCTATAGCCTTTGATTTGGATTCTGGGGTGAAAAGATGGGGTACTTTTTCTAAAGCAATATGTGATTTATTTATTTTCCCACTTCCTTCTGGGAAATGGAAAAATCACATACCAAGACATCAAGGAATCACCATGTGCTAGCAAGTATCCCTAGTACATGACAAGTCACCTGCAGTTTGTGGTTTTCAAGTTTCATGCCCTTCTAAGAACAACCCTTACTTTGAAAGGCTCATTTCCTTTTTTTTTTTTTTTTCTTTTTTTGGCAAATGTCAGAGCTATGCCTCTGCTCCTCACTATACCAAGATAGAGCTGTTCTGACCTTGTGGGTACAGGAAGCAAGGACCAATCCCTTACCACCGCTGCTGCTTAAGGGAGTAACAGTGAGAAAATCACTTTGACTCACATGTTGTGAGCACAACCGAGTTCAAGAGAGGTTGCCACCAGAACAGTTTGCTCTGTGATACATAACAAGGCTCTACCAAGACCCTTGGAAGGGGAATACCACAATTAAAGGGAGTTGTAGTGACATGCATGTGGGGACAATATTAGGAGCATTTGGAGCAGCTCCGAGTTGGCTTGGGAGACTGTGTCCAACACTTGGCCAAAGATACTCCTCATGGACAGGAGCAGGGCCTCATTTGTGAAAGCAGTGGATGGGGATAAAGGCAGAGGATGAACAGAGGGAGGGGGATGAAAAAGGGAATGGGAAGAAGGGTAGGGAGTACCCTGGGGGAATGCATGGGAGCAGGAAGATGGGAGGAACCCAATTTGCAGAGGGGGAATACAGATGTTCAAAGGACAGTGCCACTTTCCCTGCTAGGCTGGGGGGCTTGGGCAGACTCCTACAGTTGTACAAGACAAAGTCTGTGACTGCCTTTCCTAAAAGCACCACAATATTACTACTTTTTTAAAGCCACAGCAACCTCACTACAATAAACATGTTATTAGGTAGAGAAATGGGGTTTGGTGCAGGGACAAGAACCCAGGTCTCCCCTGTGAGCCTTCAGAGCTACCCTAGCCCTGTTACTCCTGCATCTTGCTCTGCAATGCCTAGCCACATCAGGAAAGGTGATGGTCCCTGCTCACCCTGCCCACTGTCTCTGGAGAGGGCTAATGACAGGGAATAATATGTTCCATGGCTAACCAATAGCTTGAGCAGTCAGAAAGAGCCATTCTTGGCTGGAAAGAAAGGGTGAAGAAGAGGATTTCAGCCAATGTACCTGCAAGGCAAGGAAGTCCTGACTCAAGTACTTAGTGCCTAGGTTTTATTTCTGCATATTTCATTCTGTGAAATTTTTGGAACCAGCAATAAATGTGCCTTCTGTAGGTGTCTCCTTAATTAGCAGCTTGGTAGTTAGCTGATTTGACTCTCCTGCTGAGGCACCATATTATTCATAGGTGCCTGAAACGTGGCACCTGGTTTCATGCCAGGGGGCACATGCTTTAAACATTAGACTGTAGCAGGCAAGAATAATAGCTTATCATCTGAAGTCCAAGATTAGTTCCTCTATAAAAGCTGCGAAAGCACTCAATTGATTCAGCAGTGAGAAAACTATTCCTCTTTCTACGTCTGTAAAGTGGGTGGTTGATTTCCACGAGCCTTGAAATCATGAAGGTCTGTATAAATCCCACACCTTTGTATACCAACGCTTTTTTTTTCTTTTCTTCACTAACTATGATGACTAGCTATGAAAAATGTTTTTCTCCCTTCAGATATAGTTGTGTGTCGGCTTTTTAATGTGTGCTGTGAACAAAATGTCAGAAGCTTTCTGCTTTGGATGAGCAAGACATTGCAAATGTGTTCTTTCTAAAGCTGGTCAAAAACAGATATTGAAAACAGATTTTCAATAAAAGGGAAAAATTAAAGTAGCTGTAGTATTTTCCTTTTCGTTTACAGCTGTCAATGCAGGGCTGTCCATATTCTGACTCTGTCAACCCAGACACAGCAATATTAAAATTCTTAGATCCAAGGGGATCAATCCAACTGCCACCGAATGATCATTCAGGAAACAAATTTCCAGCTTCTCTTGCTGCCTCTTTCCAGAAAAGTCTTCTAGTCAAATGTCTTTTGTAGCAGGTCTGGAAAGTCACCAGTTTACACATAAACAAATAAAGGGATTAGCATTCTCCAGTGACTGAAGGAGCACAAGGAAATGAGAAGAGGAAGGGAAGGGAACAATTTGGCAGAACATCCCATGTAGAGCTTGTCTCAACAATGCCTTTATATCCGTGTGTGGTGCTATCTCTGCTCAGCAACGCTCAGAGTGCTTCCCTAAATCATTTCAAGTTAGCTCAAGCAGAACAATGCATCCACATCAGAAAAGCAGATGCTAAACAGGGCCCACTTTGGGTGTAGCAGGTGTTAGCGTGCGGGTGCAGTGTATGTCCAATGATGTAATCTCCCAACCATTCATGTCAGATAAACACTGTGTTCTTCATTGTAGGCCCTTCCTGTGGGAAGTAACCTGATATCGTTAGCCTCGCTTCTCACCAATGACTCTGGAGAGTCTCTGTTAGTGTTCATCACCCCACCACCTCGAACCACTCAGTGAGCAGTGAGACAGCCTGGCTGGCCGTCTGTCTTTCCTCAAAAGCGCCAGGAAGTGAGGACACGTCTCGTGTTGCTCCACCTACCAAAAGTTTTTTTACCCACAATTAGCTGTAAACCTGGAATTTTCTAAGTAGCGAAACAAGGACACCCCCAAAGAGAGAGGACTGCCAGTGCCAGCTTCACTTTTTCATATGCACAGGCACTTGCAGAAATTAGGAGCGGTAGGAATAGATTCCCATGCGAGAACAGGTTGAAAAGATGCTAAGAATAGCCACACTTTTTCAAAAGAAGCATTAAAAAAAAAAAGATTTCAAAAGGTCTCCCTGCCAGGTCCTCAGGCTTTGGTCCTCAGCCCTTGTTTCTTTCTTGTGGCATTCTGCATTCAGGAGCTTTTGGGGTTTTCTCCCACAGCCTGGGGTGTTGCTGCTGTACAAGGCTCCCTTAACACCTGGGGTTAGAAACTTTGCCCATGGCTGACTCCGGATCTGAGGAGAGGATGACCAGGCTTGCGCTCCTGGTGAAAAGGCCAATTCTGCCCTCACAGTGTGAGGCCTAATCCAAACCTCACTGAGGCTTCGGAAAGTCTTTTTGTTGACAATGTGTATTCTTGAGTGCTTTCCTAACACCTAGCATGACACTCTAGTTTTAAAGTGAAAGCGCAGCTCAAGCTTTCCTGCCTGGCTTCCTCTTATGCATCATTACCAAACTGGGTGCATGCATTGTCAGGTCATGATCTGCTCAGGCACTAGGTTAAATACCAGCTCTTGATAACTTCTCACAGATATTCCCAGCATCTCTTGACCAGTACAGACTTGCTTATATATGGTATGCCAGAACAAACAGCATCATTGCAATGATGTAAATAGCACCCAATTAAAAAGAGACAAAAAGGAGAGAGAGAGAAAAACACGGTACATAACACCTCATTTAACATGTACGGTCTCCTGTAGGAGAGTATGAGACTAAGACAATCCCGAGCAAACCCCACTGTTTGTCACGGCCTTCTTGCTGGCAGGCCAGATATTCCAATGGGCAATGGGAGCCATCTCAGGCATGCTCTCATGTAAATCCAGCTCACTGCTGGGCATGGCACACTACCACCATGTCTCAGGTGCTGTGGCCCTTCCAGATCGTTGCTGGGTTTTGTTCTGAATCTAGGCATGGCCACAACAATTCTTAAATTCCTTACTGCTGCCAAGCTGTAAAATGGGAAATAGCATAGCTAGAGCAGGTGGTTTCTTCATCTGTAGCAGGGAGGTTCAACAGCCAGGGGGCTTGACAGAAGTTACAGCAGAATCACAAGCACAGCAAGCTTGTTACCCTCAACTTCAGGAAAGCAGACTTAGGCCTCTTCAGGGACCTGCTTGATGGAGTACCATAGGATAAAACCCTAGAAAGAAGAGGGGCCCATGAAAGCTGGTTAATATTCAAGGATCACCTCCTCCGAGCTCAGGAGCAATGCATCCCAACAAAGAGGAAGTCAGGCAAAAACACCAGGAGGCCTGCATGGGTGAACGAGGAGCTCCTGGAAAAACTCAGACTAGAAAAAGAAGCCTACAGAGGGTTGAAGCAAGGACAGGTAGCCTAGGAGGAATACGAAGAAATTGTCTGAGCAACCAGGAATCAGGTTAGGAAAGCTAAGGCCCAGATAGAGTTAAATCTGGCCAGAGGGGTCAAGAGCAACATGAAAGACTTCTATAGGTATGTCAAGGACAAAAGGAAGACCAGGGAAATTGTGGGCCCTGTCTGGAAGGAAATGGGAGACCTGGTCACCTGGAAGAAATTGTCTGAGCAACCAGGAATCAGGTTAGGAAAGCTAAGGCCCAGATAGAGTTAAATCTGGCCAGAGGGGTCAAGAGCAACATGAAAGACTTCTATAGGTATGTCAAGGACAAAAGGAAGACCAGGGAAATTGTGGGCCCTGTCTGGAAGGAAATGGGAGACCTGGTCACCTGGAACAAGGCTAAGATATTAATGAGTTTTTTGCCTCAGTTTTTACCAGCAAGGGTTCTAACCACACCACCCAAGTTACAGAAGGCAAAGGCAGGGAGTCAGAGAATGAAGTACCACCCACTGTAGGAGAAGACCACATTTGAGACCAGCTGAGGAATTTGAAAGTGCACAGGTCCTAAGGGAACTGGAGGATGAAGCTGCCAAGCCTCTATGCATCATATTTGAGAAATTGTGGCGGTGTGGTGAATTTCCCACTGACTGAAAAAGGGGAAGCATAACCCCCATTTTTAAAAGGAAAAACAGAAGGACCCAGGGAAGTACAGGCCGATCAGTCTCACCTCTGTGCCTGGCAAGATCATGGAGCAGATTCTCCCAGAAACTCTGCTAAGGCATATGGAAAATAAACAGGTGGTCAGCTCCAGCCAACATGGCTTCAGTAAGGGGAAATCATGCCTTAGTATGATTTAGTGGCCTTCTACAACAGCATTACAGCATCGGTGGATAAGGGGAGAGCAACAAATGTCATCTCCCTGGACTTGTGCAAAGCATTTTATGCTGTCCCACATGACATCCTTGTCTCCAAATTGGAGAGACATGGATTTGACAGATGGACCACTCAGTGAATGAGGAACTGGCTGGCTGGTGACACTCAAAAGAGTTGCGGTCAACTGCTCGATGTCCAAGTGGCGAGCAGTGACAAGTAGTGTTCCTCAGGGGTTGGTACCAGGACTGGTACTATTTAACATGGCAACACGGATGTTAGAATTGAGTGCATCTTCAGCAAGTTTGCCAACAATACAAAGCTGTCAGGAGTGGTCGAGACGCTGGAGGGAAGGGATGCCATCCAGAGGGACCTGGACAGTCTTGAGACATGGGCCCATGCAAACCTTATGAAGTTCAACAAAGTCAAGCGCAAGGTTGTGCACGTGGGTCAGCGCATTCCCCAACACAAATGCAGGTTGGGCTGAGAATGGATTAAGAGCAGTCCTGAGGAGAAGGACTTGGGAGTGTTGGTGGATGAGAAGATCAGCATGGGCTTCTACACTCTACTACTACCCTCCCTGATAGAGTCCCTCCCCATCTCTCCTGTAGGCTCCCCTTTAGGTACTGGAAGGCCACTGTAAGGTCTCCCTGGGATGCCAGTACACATTGCTGACTCATGTTGGAGCCTTGCACTTGGCTTTGTTGAACTTCTGGAGGTGAAATGTGCACTCACATCCCAGAAAGCCAACCTGCATCAAAAGAAGTGTGGCCAGCAGGTCGATGGAGGTGATTCTCCCCCTCTAGTCTGTTCTACTGAGACCCCACCTGCAGTACTGTGTCCAGCTTTGGAGCCCCCAACATAAGAAGGAGATGAACATGTTGGAGCAAGTCCAGAGGAGTGCCACGAAGATGATCAGAGGGTTAGAACACCTTTCCTGTGAGGACAGGCTGAGAAAGTTTTTACAAGGGCATGTAGTGATAGGACGAGGGGTAATGGCTTCAAACTGAAAGAGGGTAGATTTAGGTTAGACATCAGGAAGAAATTTTTCACTCGGGGCATGAGTGAGGCACTGGAACAGGTTGCCGAGAGAAGCTATAGATGCCCCATCCCTGGAAATGTTCAAGGCCAGGCTGGATGGGGCTTTGAGCAACCTGGTCTAGTGGGAGGTGTCCCTGTCCCTGGCAGGGGGTTGGAACAACATGATCTTTAAAGTCACTTCCAACCTAAACCATTCTATGATTCTAAGTCTAAATTTTGAAGCATTGTATTACATGTCAGCATCAATATTGAGAAAAATCAAAACCAAACCAAACCAAAATAAGAAAAAGCAAAAGGAGTGTGCAGAAATGTCTAAAAAGAGGCAAGAGGGAAGAAGGGGTCTTTGGTGTTGCAGCAGGCTGTACAGTACTGTACTGTAATTTAGTAAAATCAGCCATACCAAGACTAATATAGTAAAGCTCTTAAGTATTCCCTTGATTTTAAATACACGTTATCCTGATATGAAGAAAATGGAAGTGTGCACCTGAGGCTAGGTATACACTTAAGTGCTTTACATTGTGTTGATATCTATTAAAAATATTTGGTCCATAACAAACCATTCCTAAATAAAAATATATAAAGAACCATTATAGAAATATCATCCCTATTACAAAATGAGGAGCAAGATATAAATAAAGGTTAAAAAGTAGAAGCACATATTCAGCCTCACTAGAACAAGGCTAAGATATTAATGAGTTTTTTGCCTCAGTTTTTACCAGCAAGGGTTCTAACCACACCACCCAAGTTACAGAAGGCAAAGGCAGGGAGTCAGAGAATGAAGTACCACCCACTGTAGGAGAAGACCACATTTGAGACCAGCTGAGGAATTTGAAAGTGCACAGGTCCTAAGGGAACTGGAGGATGAAGCTGCCAAGCCTCTATGCATCATATTTGAGAAATTGTGGCGGTGTGGTGAATTTCCCACTGACTGAAAAAGGGGAAGCATAACCCCCATTTTTAAAAGGAAAAACAGAAGGACCCAGGGAAGTACAGGCCGATCAGTCTCACCTCTGTGCCTGGCAAGATCATGGAGCAGATTCTCCCAGAAACTCTGCTAAGGCATATGGAAAATAAACAGGTGGTCAGCTCCAGCCAACATGGCTTCAGTAAGGGGAAATCATGCCTTAGTATGATTTAGTGGCCTTCTACAACAGCATTACAGCATCGGTGGATAAGGGGAGAGCAACAAATGTCATCTCCCTGGACTTGTGCAAAGCATTTTATGCTGTCCCACATGACATCCTTGTCTCCAAATTGGAGAGACATGGATTTGACAGATGGACCACTCAGTGAATGAGGAACTGGCTGGCTGGTGACACTCAAAAGAGTTGCGGTCAACTGCTCGATGTCCAAGTGGCGAGCAGTGACAAGTAGTGTTCCTCAGGGGTTGGTACCAGGACTGGTACTATTTAACATGGCAACACGGATGTTAGAATTGAGTGCATCTTCAGCAAGTTTGCCAACAATACAAAGCTGTCAGGAGTGGTCGAGACGCTGGAGGGAAGGGATGCCATCCAGAGGGACCTGGACAGTCTTGAGACATGGGCCCATGCAAACCTTATGAAGTTCAACAAAGTCAAGCGCAAGGTTGTGCACGTGGGTCAGCGCATTCCCCAACACAAATGCAGGTTGGGCTGAGAATGGATTAAGAGCAGTCCTGAGGAGAAGGACTTGGGAGTGTTGGTGGATGAGAAGATCAGCATGGGCTTCTACACTCTACTACTACCCTCCCTGATAGAGTCCCTCCCCATCTCTCCTGTAGGCTCCCCTTTAGGTACTGGAAGGCCACTGTAAGGTCTCCCTGGGATGCCAGTACACATTGCTGACTCATGTTGGAGCCTTGCACTTGGCTTTGTTGAACTTCTGGAGGTGAAATGTGCACTCACATCCCAGAAAGCCAACCTGCATCAAAAGAAGTGTGGCCAGCAGGTCGATGGAGGTGATTCTCCCCCTCTAGTCTGTTCTACTGAGACCCCACCTGCAGTACTGTGTCCAGCTTTGGAGCCCCCAACATAAGAAGGAGATGAACATGTTGGAGCAAGTCCAGAGGAGTGCCACGAAGATGATCAGAGGGTTAGAACACCTTTCCTGTGAGGACAGGCTGAGAAAGTTTTTACAAGGGCATGTAGTGATAGGACGAGGGGTAATGGCTTCAAACTGAAAGAGGGTAGATTTAGGTTAGACATCAGGAAGAAATTTTTCACTCGGGGCATGAGTGAGGCACTGGAACAGGTTGCCGAGAGAAGCTATAGATGCCCCATCCCTGGAAATGTTCAAGGCCAGGCTGGATGGGGCTTTGAGCAACCTGGTCTAGTGGGAGGTGTCCCTGTCCCTGGCAGGGGGTTGGAACAACATGATCTTTAAAGTCACTTCCAACCTAAACCATTCTATGATTCTAAGTCTAAATTTTGAAGCATTGTATTACATGTCAGCATCAATATTGAGAAAAATCAAAACCAAACCAAACCAAAATAAGAAAAAGCAAAAGGAGTGTGCAGAAATGTCTAAAAAGAGGCAAGAGGGAAGAAGGGGTCTTTGGTGTTGCAGCAGGCTGTACAGTACTGTACTGTAATTTAGTAAAATCAGCCATACCAAGACTAATATAGTAAAGCTCTTAAGTATTCCCTTGATTTTAAATACACGTTATCCTGATATGAAGAAAATGGAAGTGTGCACCTGAGGCTAGGTATACACTTAAGTGCTTTACATTGTGTTGATATCTATTAAAAATATTTGGTCCATAACAAACCATTCCTAAATAAAAATATATAAAGAACCATTATAGAAATATCATCCCTATTACAAAATGAGGAGCAAGATATAAATAAAGGTTAAAAAGTAGAAGCACATATTCAGCCTCACTAGTTACTAAGCAAGAAGAATAAATTAAGAGGAAGAGGAAAAGCAAGGAAGAAGAGCTCTGCCTTAGCAAATTATTCCACCCAGAACACCCACCCACATATTCTTCAATGTAATTGAGCTATTATTTATATATGACTAATTTTTCCCCATTTTAATATATTTATAACCCAGACACAAAATTAAGCCAAATTTTCTTGTTTATCTTGGCAAAATTTTGCCCTTTGCTTGCAAGGTTTTTTAGTACAAGGGTAAAAAGTAGATCTTAATCTCTCTGATCTTATTTCCCAGGCCTTAGACAGGAGACACAGACCAGGCTTAGTCCGACAGAAAGACTACTTCCAACATCAGTCTTCTCTTAATGTCCTGAGCACAGAGCAGTGATGAAGTAAGCAAATGCCCACACAACAATGGCTGATTCAAGAAATGGAACATGGTTTTGTTTTTTTTTTATAATTTTCTTTTCTTTTTTATTTATAGAGGTGTGTTCATATGCTTTACTGTAGTTCTTTGTTTTTCTTTTAACATCAGTGAATTTAAAGACCCTGGGGAGAAATCAGGGAAATGCTGGGGAACATTCTTTAGACAGTAACTTTACTCCCTTATTTAATGCATGTAGATTTAAATTTGGAGCACAAAAGCAATAGCATTTTTGTGACTAGATTTTTTTTTAATGGAAGGCTTAAGCATGCAATCACATTCAAAATTGGGTGTCATTTTTTATCCTGTGCATTTGAAAGCATCATTTTGAATTTGCATGGGAGGTGTCAGAAGAGGACAAGAGGGCAAACCTTCTGTACAAGGTTTATTTGGGGCTTTTTGCCAATATTCAAGCAGCCATCTCTGAGCCATTTCAGTTACTCAGTGGTACCTCTTCTGAGTGACTGATCCCTGACCATCACTTTGCTTTTTTTCAGCCTATGATGACACCCTGTTAGCTGTCAAGGTAGTAGTCCCATTACCTTCAAGACTACAGTGGGCATCTTAGGGGTAATGATAACCGCAGTTACTTGGGAGCATTTTAATCTGGACAAAGTGTAACCAAGTTGGCAAAGAGCCCTGAAAAGTAGCTTTTAAATAACCAGAGAGGAGAACCTGTATTTCCTTACCAAGCTTGGACCAGATGCTTGGGCATCTTTTATACGTATGACTAAGCCTCTATGACCTTCTCCCCAAACTTATACTAGTTTGCTGCTGAATCCTGTTTTCCATTTCTCCTTTCATTTCTCTTTTGACCAAGTTTGCAGAACTCAGCATCCGTCCCCCTACCAACGCCCCTGTGTTTCCTGTCTCATTCGCCTGGTGAATTTGTGTGTTACCCTTTGCAAGACTATTCCCCCTCCAGCCAGCTAAGAGATAAGTCTTCATCAGCTACTTCTCTAAGGACTCCACAACATATTTCGGCCATTCCTATTAGGTTGCATTTAACCCTAGCTTTTGTCCTAAAACCCAGTACAGATGGGGAGACACATTGAGATAACAAGACAGGTGTTTCTGAGTCCTCTATGAGTTGATCACCTAATGTATCAGAATAAGAGGACCTACCTGTGAAACAATTTTCTGTGATTGCACTGGTTCATTTAAAGATATAGCAGTAGTCTCCTATTTGGACTTTGTGCAACTTGATGGCATCTTGAGGACTCTGGATCTGTATCCTGTGAATCCTCTTGACTCTGTGTCCTGTTTTCTATAGTATTCATTGCTGATGTACATACAGTGTTGTTAAGCAGGAACACATTTCTCCCTAAAAGATCTTGTCTATGTGTTGTTGGAAGGACTGACTTTTACGTGCTTGCCCAGTGTTTGTCAAAAATACCCCAAATGTATATTTTATATGGCTGGGTTTGAGTCCTACATTTAGTGTTCCTAGAGACGAGAAAAAGAATATTAAATCCTCAAAGAGAAACACTTTTATCATTGAATCAAGTAGCACACTCTACATTGGCTGTCCATGGAGTAAACATTACATCAAGTTCAGGTTGATACATTTTAACTTTGAAAGAATCAATACAACCAAATAGTGAAGGACAATCACATTAAAGCAGAGGCAGTGAGACCTCTGACTCTTATCTCTTGATAAATGTATGTTGTGAGCAAGTGAAACATCTTGACCTGCAGGAATACCTAAATCACTGTTAAAACACTCAAGATGGGGATTTCAAGCACTGCTACTTTGGGAGAAGCATTGCACAGCTCTCTTCCTTAAGGAAAGCCATCTGCAATGTGACTGTAGCTGTGCCAGAAAACAGATAGTGAATGCAAAGCTTACAGAAGAATAGTCTGGATCCAGGATGAGGATTAAAACACATCTTTTAGTTAAGGATTGACGCAGGGAGAACCCTCCACAAAGCAGCTTCTGTCAACAATATTTCTGTTGCCTTTACCAAAGTGCTTTCATTGATTTGGTAACTTCAATTCCGTACCATATTCTCCTCTAAAAGAATATCTGTCAATATTGCTGTCACCATGTACAGACACGTGAAGTGCTACAAAGAAGGGCAGACAGCTCTTTAGTTACAAGCAGGCTGACAGGAAACATGGTGTGTTCCTCCTACCTCTGCTGAATTAACAGCAGAGTACAAACCTGAGAATAAGTTTTCCAGAAAGAAAGGTCCAGTGCAACACCCTGAGCAGATGGAAGAAACGAGGGTTGATGCAGAGGGGGAGAAGGCATTGGTCAATATTAAGGCTTCAGCCATTGCTATGTGAAAGAGCAACATAAGCAATGTAAGATCTTTGCTCTTTAACAACGCTGAGACAAATAAATTCACAAACAGGGGAAGCATGAGTTGAGTAAATACTGTATCATTCACTTGCAGTATTTATCAGCACTTTTCACATTTGTTAAAGTTAAAAACCAGTGAGGGAAAGAGAGAGGGAGGGGGGAAGAGCTTTCCTAGTAACTCAGTACTCTGAAGACTGAATGTCGAAGATAAGCTAGTCACTGCTGTGCAGTGCTGGGATACCATGCTTGCTCACCCTCCCAACCCCATGAAGTTGTGGCAGGCAGCAAGCCGGGTCCCTCTTATTCAGTCACAGCACAGCTCGGGCTGAGCTCCTCAACTTCTTAGCACATCCCTTACCAGACATATTGCCTTGGATTGTTGCTCACCCCAGATCTTCCTCTACTCCCTCAAGCACTGTGAGAATGATCCATTTTCCTTAAAGGTGTAGAGACGTAACAGTAAACTCACAAATCTCATCCTTTCCTCTCTTTTGTGTTCACAAATTATAATGACAGGCTCAGAGGTTTTTCTTCTTTGACTGAAAAACATCTTAGAATAAAGCTGGAGGTGAAAATGGCCTCTTACAGCATTACCAAGTACACTCCCAGGGGTCTGCATACAAGGGCAGCTTTGAAGGAGGGCGAGTGGCCTGGCATTGTATGCTCACTGTGGATGTTTGAGGTCCTGCTGATATGAGAAGAAAGGGTTGCCAGTCTCCTTTGCTAGACTTGTCCATCACATCTCTGCTCAATATACTACAGTGTACTACTATACAGTGCATGCATACACATACACACATTTTTTAATTTCCTGCCAGCCCTGGCCAAAGAAAACTTGTAGCAGCCGTGCACAAGCTCTTCATGTTGTAAGGAGCAGCTTAGTGGGTTGCTTCAGCTATTCTGGGAGGTCTGCTGTGCTGTCTTGGTAAATGGCAGAATCAGGTGGACAGGCTTAGGACCCTTTGCTTCTCCTGGAGAGACAGACCCTTGATTACCACTCCCTAAAAGACATTTCGAAAAGACTTTTCAAAGGAAGAAAAGAGGCCCTGACCTTGGGGTATTTTCACAGAGCTGTAGGTAGGCTCCATGTCTCCCTCTGACCATATGTTGAAAATGGCTCTTACACATTATCAGTTCCTGGGAGACTTGTTTGTCTCCTTCAGAGGCCTCATGGTGAGGAGATAAGTCAGTGACAGGAGGAGAGGACCCAGTTAGAAGGCAGGGGATCTCAAAAGAAGAAGCTAGAGCTGTCTGAGAGCCATAAGAGGAATTAAAGGTCCAGTTGTTTTTTTTAACAGTGGTAGTGATGAGCTAGATCCTGACACTATCTATGAAAACCACAGCCTCTGCAGATGTGCCCTTCCCCTTCTGGTGTGGGTAGGCATGGAACAGGTAGTACCAGCAGGCAGAAAGGAGAACCACTTTGGAAGAGGAAGCAATCTGAAAACAATATAGACTATGAAGAAATGGCATGCAAATGGCATGAGTGGGCAGTGAGAAGTTACTCACTGCATCCTTGTCACGTTACCCGCCTTCCCAAATAGATTTTGTCCCCCGCCCCAGCCTACAGATGAATGCTCAGGGGCATAGCTCTTTCCAGTGCTTTCCTGACCTCTCTCTCACAATCTGACCCCCTCATATCTTCAGGCTGGCTGTTCCTTTTCTGCAGAAGCTTTCCCCAGCATACGGGGGAAACCAGAGAGGACTAAAGAGGAAGATATAAAAATGTATGTCAAATTGCCCATGGCAGTCACTTCCACCATGGAAATTAAACCCTCCTTTGCTTCCAGAGCAAAGTAAGGCTTGAACTCTCTGAGATCAGCAGCCTCCGGTACCACCCCTCTCTAAAATCACTACATATACATATATATGTATATATTTATATGTGGATTATATACATGTTTGCATAATGACTCCTCTGAGCTCCTTTCCCTGCATAGCTTTTCACTTGCATATTTGCTGCCTGACAGCCACCCTAGACCAGCCCACCATGAGACTAACATGAGAAGGGAATTAAACAATGCTGCTGCTTCAGGGGAGAAAGGTTACTTTCGGACAAATTCCTGCTGAAGCAGCAGAATTGCTATTTGCATGTGACTGCTGCTTGTGCAGGGGTGAACACAAGGTTTGGTGCCAAGGGAAGATCCTAGGCTGTTTTCAGCACTGGCGTTAGTATTAACATGTCTGAAAGGATCGCTTTGGCTATGGACACAGGCAGTCTGAAGAATAATCTTAGACGAAGCTTAAAGATTGTTTGGTTGTTTTGTTTTTTTCCCCAAGACACTGCTGGTGAGCATAGGTTTGAACTGGCATACTGTTTCCTTTTAATTTTTTTTCCCCACTTTGTTATCTAGTCACGTGTGGGCCCACACCTTCCTACAGCTTGCCTATCCAACAATCATTAATGACTTTTACTCTCATTAGAGTCTATTTAAGAAATGCATAACAGAGATAGTGTGGTAGATTAAATGACTCACCTACAGAGACCATGGATGGTTCAGCAATTGAAAGCAGGTCTTCAAGTGCTCATAAAAATTCTTTCATCAGCCTCTTTCCTGCCAGGCACTGCGGACATTATTAAGAGTAGAAAAGAATTTTCCAGACACCTCAGATCCAAGTGTGTTAAAATCGGGATCACTGTAAAAAAAGGTATGATGGCATAAACCAGTTCAAGATCACTTTCAAGAGCAAGTCGAATCCTAGGAAAGAAAAGGGAACAAACAGCCTCATTTAACCAAGCATTCTTTCCCATTTCCAATGCCCAGTCACTTCATCATTTCAGGGAGTCATGAACATGGCATCCCTCGGATCTGAAAGGCCTGAGCAGTCTTGAGGTAATTTCCACATGAAACATAAGCTTGACCCTGGGGCAAGTACTTTGGCTTCCTCACTGTGTGAGTCTTCTTTCCCTGTCTTCCCACACCTTCCCTACTGTTGCAGGCCAATAACCATGTAATGAGACCTTGGACCTCAAGACTAGGTGGCCGCAGGCAGGATGGATCCTGTTTTCCCCAGACTTCCAGAGCAGCCCTACAAGGGAGAGAAAGAGCTCTGCAGGTGCTATTCACGTGCCTTTGCACAGACTAGCATTCTCCACAATGTTGCTGCTATGTGAGGTACCCTTCTTGTCTGGAAAACCTTTCACGGCATTCTCTAGAAAGGAGGATTTATTATTCTGATCCTACTTGATGTCTAACAATACACAAAATCCAAGCAGCAGCCTGGGATGTACCCTAGTGAGGTAGCTAAGGAGACTTGTGGGAACTTTCCCTCCTCGCACCTCCCGTCCAGATGGTGACAGCAACGTATCTATGATAGACCCAAAAATCTCAAAACAAAATAAAGGATGTATTCCACAGAACATATGGTTTAAAGGTAGGACACATCAACACAAGAATTTTAAATGCCAAAAGATTATGTGGTTCAGAAGTGATCAGATTGTTAACAGAAGAAAAGTCCATCTCGGGCTGTCATGCACACCAATACTGCGTGTAGTGCTGGAAATCCCTTAGCATCAGATGACTGGAGGCTGGGAAAGCATCCTGGAGAAACATAGCTAGGTTTCCTCTGTTCTGCAGGTATTTGCCACTGTCAGAGAAGGATTCCCAACTAGATAAACTGTAACCTGGTCTAGCCATTCTCATATATTCCAGATGATAGTCCTATTTACTGGTTATTCACCTTCCAAATTAGAGAAATTCTAGTACGCTTAAGCAAGGTTTATTTAAATGTCTTGTTTCTTAGGTTACCTTAAAGAGTTGGTTGAAAAAAATTGCAACTGTGTAAAGTTGTCTCTCCTGATCTGGCTTAGAAATGGGCTAGAGGTGGGTCCTTTTCTTTTTTCTTTTTTTTTTAACTTGTCTTGTGGAAAACCCTAAAATGTGAAAATACCCAGATGGCAGACACACAAATAATATCTTTGAGTTTTGATTCTAACAAGTTTAACACTTTTTGCCTTAACAGAAATGCATAACATTCAGTAGTGACAGTGAAGTTTATAAAGTGGAGGCCTCTGGATAAACTGAGAAGTCTAGCACAAAAGTGAAATTTTTATATCTAACTGTACACCAACTCTATGCAGGTGCACAGTGTTAAATGACACCAACTATTGCTAAAGTGTTTATACTGAAGCCCAAGGTACACAGTCCTTGAATGTTCATTTGTTAACATCTTGGATGAGTTAGACTTTAAGCTAGGGCTTTGCAATGGGTCTTTGCTCGTTTTCTCTCTTTTTGTCCCACACTGTAGCTCACTGTACCTAGACCCCCTGTGAGACCCACTCTGTCTCACAGTGTAGACACAGCCTGAATGTCTCACTGGGTAAATGAGCATCAAAAGAATCCCAGGTCCCAGGACAGTGAGGTGACAGACAAAGGCTAATTAACAGTTTAGGATGTCTTCACACTCAGTGGGTTTTGGTTTAATGGTTTCTCAGCTCATGAGAAAACATTTCTCATTTGTTCCATGCTGAGAGAAGATTGCTCCTAAGGCAAAGATAACTTATTTCTGGAAGCCTGAAATCATTATGTTCCAAAAGCTGTACATATAGACTTCTCCCTAGTGCCAAGTAACAGATGCTATAATGGGAAAGATGTCCCCTTCCCCCCTAGTCCCAGCAGGCAGAGGTGCCGGGCCCTGTGAAGGTGTAGGAAAAGTAAGCGATAATATTTAGGTACAGTAGCCCAGTAGGAAGCCACATGATAACCTGGAATTCACAAGTCAGCATTTTTCTATTTCCCTTTGTTTCCACAGATTATTCTGTGTTTTGGGTTTCTTCCTCTCCTGTGCTGGAGAAGGCAGTTGCTCTGATGATGCATGTTGTGGTGTCAGAATTCTGAGAAAAATGAATTTCCCTCACTCTGCGAGTTATGCTGTGCAGTCACCCACACCACAGAGTGATAGTACTTTCTGGCCTTTGTTTCTCTCCTGAGTAGGCAAGGAGCACAGCCCGCCATGTTTATGATTAGTGGCCCTCATTAAAGGACTATGAACATACGTGGTCTGTGAACTTAAGGAGAGCACATCAGTGCAAGCACAGGCAGGACTGGAAAAATGCACCAAACCAGAAGTGGCATGTATGACTGCTTCATACACTTCCGCAAAACATGTACTTTACCATGCCACCTGCTTCTGCAAGGCTTTCCAGAGAAATTGCAATTGCTAAAAGCAGAGCCAGCTGCCCTCTGACATAGAAAAGCTACTGCCTGTTTGGCAGTGTGTGTGTATTCAAGTGCTCAGCTGGCTCAGTCCCCATGTCACTCCTGTGCTCAAGCCCTCTTGTTGATCATGTTCCACACATGTGATGTAGCTCCTGGGCTTCCCTCTGGAAAGGCAGCTGTCGTGAGCACAGTTTGGCCTGAGATGGCTGACTGTCTGGACCGGGTTATACTGTACTGCACAGCAAATACATGAGAGTCCTTCAGTTTTGTCTCAACATGCTGAGATCTCTCTTGCCCCCTCAACACGCATTATTCAATGTACATACCTGGCAGCACAGCATTGTCACGGTGATCTGCAAAAAGGGCCTTCTTGCTAGAGAAAAGGAATGACTGCCCCAGAACAAATACGGTTAAAATAACAAAGCAATTACATGTTAAGTCTTGGGGCTATGGATCACAATATACACAAAGGATGAAACAATTCCACATGAAAAAATATTGAGTCTACACCAGTTAGGAATTGGTTTTGGATTCATGTCCTATCCTCATTTGTAAAGGCAGTATGAACAGAGCCAGTCTAAGGCATAAAAAGGGAAGTAGTCAAAACAGCTTCTTCCCTGGAACAGCATGTTTCTAATACACCTCTGCTCTCTTAATCCATTCTTGCTCCTTGAGAAGAGTGTATTCCTCTGGTATGCATCTGTTGTGACTTCTCTCAGAGCAATGGAGTAGAGCAGAAAAGTGCTGGGTTCAGCACTAAGAGGCACCCTGTGATACATATAGAAATTCTTTAGGGGAGCCATATAGCAGAAACAAATGAGACAGAAGCTGGGAATCAGAAGATGGAAGAATTCAGTTTTCAGGCATGGTATGAATTCCACTTAGTATAGCCCATACCCACGCCTTGATCACTCACTTTATCCAGTTGAAGGGTTCATGGAATCAGACTAGTTCCTGTGATTACTTTTGTTGTTACAATTGAATCTATCACATACCCAGGCCCCTTGGTAGCACTAACACAAGGCAGTCCTCACATATAGCAGCTTCCAAACACGGAACGCAGGTAATTTATCTTTGATCTGTGAGATTTTTCTTGTCTGGTCACTATTTGTTTTGATGCCTTTCTGCCACGGAGCATAGCTGGTAAATGAGAAATCCCTGCCTATAGCAAATCTTTGCTCATCTAGAAAGCCTGAAAAGAACAAAAAGCTGTCATTTCATTATTGATCTTCTTTCTGGTCCCAGCACACACAGGCCTTCTGCACCACCTGAACTATCCAGCCAAGAGGGGGGACTTCAGACTGCTCATAGGTTCAGCTATGAGAAGGAACATGCTTTGTTTCTTGGAGAAGTTTGGAAGCAGTTCATAACGGAGGCCCAAGCTGGTGGACTAGAGAATTCTGCAAAATGCAGACAAGATGGCTAAACACATTTAGCTATCCATTTTTGTCTATCTTCTTTATTATGATTCCCAGCTTGTTCCTGGTGAGGATGCTGACTCAGACCAAAGGCCTTCTATATTCATGGCTGTCCCTTTTCCCAGTAGCAAGCTAGTCAAAGGTTGCACCACTGGGTTTGCATCTGCACTCTGTCACGCCTTGTTCCCTATAAAGACATCTGTGGAGTGTAGGAAGGCTGGCACAGCACCAAAGCAATATGAACAGAAGTGATGATTTATTACTTTTCCATATATGGGTAATAAGAGAAGCTGGCAGATTGACACTGATCTTCAGGAAAAGCACAGAACTGGAGAGGGAAGTGGGAAGGAGCCTGCCCTATTACCCAGTCATTTCCCTAAGATCCTGTGACAGAGCTGCGCTCATCCACCATGATCAGCTCAGCCCAAAACAGAGACCCCATGATATCCACAGAACTGCTCACCACACTCCTCTGAATGTGTAAGTTCTCCCTCCCATGGAAAAGTCCTCTTCTCTCTATTTGCCAGTCATGGACTTTGAAACCTACTTGGGCCTGAAAGTGACACTACTGCGTTAAGTAACAGTTCCCATGACAAGTAGGCTCCTGGGAACTAGTAGAGGATCCTCAAGGAAAACAGGCCTTAGTCTTTGCAGCTGACAAGGTAGCTTCGTAGAGGGATGGTGTGAGTTAGAAGTGTTTGCAGTACAGTCACTGTTCTCTGCACCTCTCCCCAATCCACCCCTCGCCCCCCAAGGCAATCTCTTGCATTACACCCTCAGGACAAAGTTTTCTGTTATCTAGTGCCAATACACAAACAGGAGAATTGAATCTTCACCTGTCAGGTTGGAGACCTGATGTAGCACACACAGCAGCAGGACTGGAGAAGATCTAAATCCAGCTCTCTGGGGAATACCTACCGCTGTGTCCTGAATGTTTCTTAGGGATGGAAATGCTAGGCCAGGCTAAGAAAGGAGCTCTGGCAAAAGTGGAAGTCATTGTCACCTGAACACAGCTACTGCTGGTTTCCAGCAAGTAGGATTCTGCCAGGTTTCATTCTGGCAAAAGAGGTTGTAGCTCTTCATCTTGGCCAGCCTGCAGCGTTTACAGATGAATGCAGGGATTTAAAACACAGTAAGAGTTCCCTCTAGAGGAGTGAAGCAATAATGTACACATCTTTCCATGCTCTGCTAGAGCCAAGGCTCCATTTTCTTTACAGGTATAGGCTGACAGTGGGATAAACCCACTTATGAGTTACACTGCCCATGGACAAGCAATAAAAACAAAATACTGTCAGCTACACAATAAAAAGCCAGCAGAGCCTTCTAAGGACTATCAATGGCAAAAGAGAAAAAAAAATGGAGCTTCTAGCTTAATATAAGCACAGGTTAACACAATTCTGCCAGTAAAAAGAAGAAATCCCTATTACTGCAAAACCTGAAAATCCCTCACAGCGATCATGACCCCATTGTGCTCAATGCTGTGTATTCCTGTGCTGCAGGGCTCAGCGGCTAAACAGGAGAGGGAAAAAGAAATCAAGGCACAGCAAAGGGATTAGGCTGTCGTCAAGGTCACACAGGACGGCACTCGTGTGAACAGAACTTACTTGTATGGAGTCATCATGTCTCCAAATCCCGTTACTCTCTATTTTTTTTCATTAATATCACTCCAGAGGAACTCAGTTTGAGAAATGTTTTTGTTCCATATTCTCTGTATAAATATTTAACTTTGTTTGCTCCTTTTACTTGGGCCTCTGATCATAGTGGGAACACTGTGAAGACACAGTACCAGCTGTGGAGAATTAACATTTCTTGTCTTAGCAATAACTGTCCAGAAATCTCAATGGGAAACTCCATGGGATTAACTTGTCTAATTTCCAAACCAAACACATATGAAGGCAGAAGGGACCAGCTCACTTGCACTGGTAAAGACAACAAAAAATGCCTAGCTGGGACGAGAAGAGATATTCTCAGAAGGATTTTGCATTACAACAGACTGACTTACACAGAACTCTTTAGGCTGGGCTCTTCAAAAGAGACCAGAGGAGATAAGCATACAGCTCTCACAGTCATCTGAAACTTCCAGCTGCTATAAAAGCATGTTATGCTTTGGCCTTCTCCATAGATGGGTTTAAGCATAATGCCACCTTGCATTCACCTGATGTTTTCCATCCCAAGTGAATGAGATTCCTTCAAAAACATGTATGAATAATTGTTGACGTCATTTTGCATGTGAGGACAGAGGCAAACAACGAGGAAGGGCAAAGAGCTGTCTGTGTCCAGACTAAATCCCACGGAAGAGTAGCACAGAGACACCCACAGCTAGAGATTGTGGGCAAACTCTGGCTCAGATGCAACCTAAGTACACAAACCTATTCAGGGTAAAGGTCTAAAGTCAAAGAACTTAACTGCAGGAGGACGCAGATCATACTCTTCTTATTTTGTAACACATGCCCAGAAAGTGGTGAATAAGTGAAAAATGGGAGACTTTACAAGAAAACCAATATTTTTTTTCCGTATGTATTATAATACAGAATGATGGTATTTCTGTCAGATATGCATATACGCACACACATACAGATGTATATATAAACTGCCTTCCACCTATGTTTTTTATATATGCAATGATTCATGGAAGAAGGTGGCCAGAGATAGCTGAAGAAAGCTAGTGAACAGAAGATGCAGAAGTTTGCATGATCCAAAAGACCTTTCCAAGCATTTGGGAAAGAACATTTCGATACTATTTCAAGGCAAGTAAAACAATAATAAATATGAAAGCCACAACAGTCTGCATGTTAGCTGCTTTGTTAAACACAAAGGCCTCAAAAGGTCAATGTAGCCTTGATGTCTCTTATTTGTTGGGCTTTGAACATTAAGTTGTGATAAATAATCTACAAGTAAAGACCTCAGAGTAGTGCCAGATCCTTCCCCATCTAGACTGGTTTTGTGACACAGTTTCATGAAACAATTCACCACAAGAAAGTGGAATATGAAGCAACTGGTAAAAAGAGGGTTCAGAAAGTAGCCGAAGGACAGGCCCAATGTTTACGGGGACATAACATCAGTTTCCTAGACTGTCTCTGTGATCCTGGACAAATCGTTTGAATAGTCTGTGCCTTCACATCATCAGCTATGAGATAAGGTTTTTAATACTCATACCACCAGTCTGCTTTGTGTGTCTCTCAGATACGATGTTGAGGCCATGTAAATTCAAAACACAAAGCCCAGGAATTATAAATTTTATGCAAAGTGCATTATAAATTATAACACTGAGCAGGCTGATATTGTTTCATGCAGTGGCACAATTTTATTACCCAAGAAACAGGATACTCATGATTTTTATCCAGACAATACTGTTACTCCTGTATAAGATGTTTGGAACCTGGTGTCATGGTTTACAGGCTAACTGCACACATTAATTACTACATAATAATTGCATCCATGAGAAGGAGTTTGGGTGCTCATTGCCCCTGTGAAACAGTACTTAAGACCACTACAAAGTCAGATAAAAGCAGTTATCTGTACTTCATCCTTCCTTGTGGACACTAGCGGAGCACTCAGCAGTTGCTAGAAGGGTACTGAAGGTGGTGTCTCTGGCCATGAGAGCGTGGTCGCAGGCATCCCTGGAGGTCCTCCATGGCCAGGTATCCTCCAAGGCAGAGTCACGCCATCTTCTCTCTTGGGTGGAGATGGACTGAAGTTGATGAGGAGAAGAGCATCTTCCAGGCTGTTGGATCTTTGCTGACCCGTAGACCTCTCTGAGCTATTGATCAATGATGAGCGTAGTGAGTAATGGAGAAAATATTATTTTATTACTTTAGTTGTGCTATTTTTGCCAAAAGCTTCCTTTTTTTTCCATAACACCTGCCTAATTGTGCTTTATCTAAGCAGTGTTCCATCTCTAACAACTACATAGCAACATGCTGAAGGTCAGACTATGGGCCTTTAATATTGGTCTAACCAGCCCAGTGACAGAAGCTCTATAGACACTTAACAACACCTTACTTTATGCTTCCATAAAACTCACTTGTCTAAGTGAGTGGTAAGTTACTTGTATCATAAATAGCATCATCTGCAATAATCTTCAGGTCTTTGCATGCAGGACTATAACAATAATGGTTACGATTGTAAGTGTCCCTAATAATATGATAATGGGATAAGCAAGGAGATGGAAAAAGGCACTAGCATGTGGGCTCACACTAGAGAATGAATCTTGCCAACATGCTTCAGATGCAGTGGCTACACTGTGAGCAGTCTGAAGTATAATCCCATGCTCATGTAACATTTTGATTTCTACCTTTCTGTGGGAATTTAGGCTTTTTAATAATTTTGCAAATTTTGTTTCTTATTTTGCTTGATTTTGGTGCTTTTTAGGTATCTTCCTTTCTCATAGCTGGGTACTGTCCATTGTATACTATCTTTAGAAAAGTTTTTAACATCTGCCAGTGTGATTACTGGAGTATGATATGTGTGACTACCAATAACAGCCTTGGTAGCACTGGTTCTAAATTTTTGCACTGATGGGAATGAACATGTTCCACCTTCCCACTGTACTGGTGGTTCTGCAGATGTTACACAAGTGCTCCTGTTTTAGTTAGTGACTATGAAATATTTTTCTCTACAATATATAAGAATACAGGTATCTTGAGTTCGGCTACTTGTACCAGAGTCAATTGCAATATTTCCATTTTTCTATCCATTGATTATTAGTTGAGTATCTTGTAACATTAATTTATGTTATCTTATTTCAATGTTACTTCTATTTTTGTTTGATCATATCTTACCATTCACTATCATTTTTCCAGCTTTCACATACACTTTTAAATGCACCATTTTTCAACTTTTGACTGCTTAAGTACAGGTAGCACTTAGCTGGCTTTTCCTTCCTTTCAACCTTTTTATCTTCTCAATACTCTCTTCTGTATTCTTTCTGTTATTTACACATTTGTTTAAAAGAACATTACTGAAACTAACTTTTATCACTATGTCTAATTGCTTCTTTTCAAGTTGTTCTTCAAAGGATCACTCTGGAAAACAAAATAAAAAGAACTATCAAGGCTATTAAGTTATTACAGTTGGGCTTAAATTGTGATTGTTGAAATTGTTTTTTACAATTACTCAAGGTTGCATCCATTTACTTCTTAAGTTGGAACAGCTTATTTACATTGTGTTTTTCTTTATGATCAGAGTTTTTTGTTACATCTTAGGACATTTTGTAGTCCTTTTCTGATTTTATATAAAGTTGTTGATAACTAAAGATATTGCTTTAGTTTCCTTGAGACCTGGGGATAAGACAGAATTTGGTACATACAATTAAGTCCACTTTTCAGTTGTCCATAACACCATTGTTTTGTGTCTGAAATGAGACTCAACACTTTCATGTGTACTATGTCTGCAACATATTTTTTTAAAAAACTTACTGTTGTATTTCTAGTAGTGGCATAGGCTACTGGATAGGTTTCCAGTTAACCTGTAGTGATTTTGCTATAGTTTGGACATAGTGATGTCCCATAACAGTACTTCACAAAAGTCCAATGCATTGTACTTGCTCCAAATTGTGAGTTCAAATATCATCTTTTGTGCTTCAGTATCTTCCACTGTTTAGCTTTATTTTTCATTAATGCTCAGATTTCACTGTCCTTTGTTCCTTGTGAAATGACATCTCTACAAGTATACTCCTCCGTATCTGCCCAGAGATAGGTGTCATCTTCTCCTAAATGTTCCTAAACTTCATGAGCCCATTGAGCTACAAACAGTTGCCCCTTCTGCTTTCAGTCCAGGTTTTTGTAGACTGTGGTGATTTGAACAGCTCGGACCACTTGATGAATATTGATGTATTCTTCAGTTGCGCTTTCCTTGGGAACATGAACATACATGTGTTGCACTAGCACATTATGTTTTTTCCAGTTCTCATGCTATGTTTCTTGTAAACACAATTTAGCTACCAGACAGGCTTTCTGTGTCTTTGCTAACTCCTCTGATTTACACAGCATAAGCCATCCCAGTGGCCAGTATGCAAGTATAATCTGGGCCATTTCCTTAATAAAACCACATAAATAGCTGGTCTTGTGGCTTGGGCTTCTCCAAACTGACTGAATTGTCCTTGAGTTTCATTCATCTCTACCACATGCTGAAAAGGACTCTAAAAGGCAGCTTTTCATCTCCGCTGTCAACAATTTGTAAAGAACCACATATGAACAGAGGATCTAACAAGCTATCTTGTGTGGACAGCTTGTCATAATTTGGGGCTTCTTTGAGTGCATGGTAACATCTGGGATGAAGCCTCAAAATTTTTGGGCTGTGAGATCAGCTCTTCGACCAGGTTCTGACATCCTTGTTTCCTTACTTGAGCCTGCTGGGTAATCAGGACTGTACATTTACTCTAGATAGCACTCGTCACATTGTAAGTCATGGGCATTTCTCCTTTCAGGATCCAATGGCAGCACAAGAGCCCCCAGCATTGTGACTCTAAGCCCACCACTTCAGATCCTGCCCTGATCCCCTCGCAGGTGACTAATATTACCTCTCCTGTTGGGATGCCGTATCTTTCTGCAGATCTGTGGTAGCCTCAGCCCTGGTTTTCCAAGAGATCTAGCTCTGGTGTCTCCTGGTGCTTTCCTCCATAAATTTCACTGGAGTTCCGTTTATGTGTATAGAATCATAGAATGGTTTGTGTTGGAAGGGACATTAATGGCTATCTTGGTCCAAGCCCTCTGCCAGGGACAGGGACACCCTCCACTAGAACAGGTTGCTCAAAGCCCCATCCAGCCTGGTCTTGAGCATTTCCAGGGATAGGGCATGAACAACTTCTCTGGGCAATCTGTTCCAGTGTCTCACCACCCTCACTGTAAAGAATTTCTTACTCATATCTAATCTAAATCTCTCCTCTTTCAGTTTAAAACCATTACCCCTCATTCTATTGCTACTCTCCCTCATAAAAGGTCCCTCCCCATCTCTTCTGTAGGCCCCCTTTAGGTACTGGAAGGTCACTATAAGGTTTCCCAAGAGACTGAAAAACTCTAACTCTCTCAGCCTGTCTTCATAGGAGATGTGCTCCAGCCCTCTGATCATCTGTGTGCCCCTCCTCTGGAGCCATTCCAACAGTTCCATGTCCTTCCAAAGCTGGACACAGTACTCCATGTGGGGTCTCACAAGAGTGGAGTAGAGCAATAGAATCACCTCCCTTGACCTGCTGCAGCCATGATGCAGCCGTGGTATGGTGTGCTTCAGACATCTGGAGTGGTTCTGGTGGGATCTGGTCATGTGCTAATTCCTTTCTTACTTGGTCAAAGGCTTGTTATTGCCTAGGTCTCCATATAAATGAGGTTTTTTCCTGATGACTTGGTACACTGGGTCATGAGCTGGCTGTATCCCAGGATTTGTGTTTGCCAAAATCCCATCATTCCAAGAAAAGTTTTTTTCCTATTCCTTGGTCACCACTGCCAGTCCCAGTATTTTGTCAGTCACATCAGTAAGAATGTGATGACACCCCTGTTACCATTTGAATAATAGAAACCGTATTTCTTATGCAGGTCTTTAAATTGATTCCCCTTGATGGTAAATCTTGTATTTAATAGAATTCTAATGATCCATTGGCCTTCGCTATTCACCTCTTGTGCAGTGTTTACCCATACTATGATGTCAGTGATGTTCTGCAGGTGACCTGGGTTACTGCACTCTTCGGAAACCTTTTGTATCCTTCTGGCAGGTGCCTCTAAGTCTATTGTACTCCTCTTCAGGTACAGTTAAATGTACTTTACAGTCAAGGACTAGTTCAAACCTCAACAGTGTATGAGAAGCTCCTGTTGCCTATGTTTTTTTTCCACTGGCTAGACAGGTTTGTTGAAGGGTGAATGGATTTGAGCAACCACCCCTTAACTTTCCAATTCTTTGATAGCATCATGTATAGTACCTAGGCAAGTCTCATTTGGTCCCTTTTCATTTGCAGACAGATTCAACTGAAGTCATGTCTGTAGCAGTTCTGCTCCTGACCATCCTGAGAGGTCTGGCAGTTGAGGATTTAAAGGGGTGTCATTGCTCTTTCCTACCACAGCAATGCCAAAACCTCATTGATATCCTCGTGGATACTTAAATACCCATTCTTCAAAAGGCAGGTGCCCATCAATGCTTTTGCATATCCCATCATAACTTCATGTGGTTTCCAGTAAATCTTCAGTTCCATAAAACTGAGTTTGGCTTCTTCTTCATACATCTACTGCTGGCCTCCGGTGAACCTTTTAATGTTGACTTACACCTTTCTGTCAGGGTAGGAGGGAGTAGGGTGCTCCTGTCTCCACCAAGACCTAATGGTCTAAGGGTTGATGTGTGCCAGGACACCGGACCCATGTAGTCCTATAAATCCTGCTACCCTCGGTGTTGTCTTCCTCATCTCTTTGCCCCACCTGTCAGGTGGCAGGGTGTCACTGGGGGAGGTTTACCAAAGCCTGCTCTTCTAGCCAAGAGCGCCTGTCAGGGTGGCAGGAGCCATGGGGGCTTCTCTGGAGCAGCGGGTCAGAGCTGACTACCAGGGCCTGTCCCACTGCCCCAGATGGGAACAGGGCAGGCCCAGGGGCAGCCTCAGCCCTGGGTATTAAGAACCTCCCTGAGGACGGGCTGAGGCTGGGCTGGGACGTGGGCTCATGGGTGGGCCCAGCTCAGTGGGGCATATGGTGGGGGCTGTGGGGAGTTGGAGGGCAGCCTTAGTCTGGTGTGACCGGGGTGGTGGCTGAAGGCCCCAGGGGGTGAAATGGCGTCCTGGGCTGTGGGCAGGGTCAGGGGAGTCATGGGGAGGAAGGGCAGAGACAGTGAGTTCTGTGGGTACCCTCAGAGTCCTGGCAACGTCCTTCACTGTTGCTGTTCTCAGGTGGCTTTATCTAAGCAGTGTTACATCTCTAACAACTACCTAGCAATGTGCTGAAGGCCAAGCTATGGGCCTTTGATGTTGCTCTAACAACTCTATACACTCTGTAGCTCTGTGGGCCAAGACACTAGGCAAAGGTAATGCAAAATTTGAGTCAGCTTTGTAGAAGGGTAATTGGTTAAAAAAACAAAAGCTCTTTCTTACACATTTCACTAATGCTGAATAAATCATACTGTCACTGTACACATCAAAGAAATCACTCTGTTCTGATAATGAAAACAGGCTTTGTATTTACAATATCAGGATGTTGCTAAGAAACTCTCTACTACTGCAGCACTGTCCTGACAGTGTGAAGAAAAATCTGTTTAATTATGGGAAATAAAAAACACCACCGAGGCCAGAATATAACTGTTGCTTGATTAGTAAGGCAAATGTGCAAAAATATAGAATATTTATCACTTATCTCTATTGCAACAAATAGTTTGTTTTCTTTCATGCAATTCCTCAGTTGTTCGTAAACAGCTTCCAAAAATTGTTCATAAATTTGTATCCTTGATCTTTTAAATACAACCTTTGCATAGCCATTTGTATTTTCTGCAGCTGAATCCCCTGTCTCTTTTTTGTCCCTCTTTTGTATTCTTCCTAATAAAATCTTGACTGTTCTCTATCTGCAGCAGGAACTCATACAACTCCACTTTGTTAATTGTGCCCTCAGCCATAACCTTCTGTGTCAAAGTTAACAAAGACAAAGCAGGAAGTCTCCCCTGGACTGCAGATTTGCTCAAGTTAAAAAATCCAGTTGGAATATCTGTGTTAATTCAAACATTTCCATTCATTACTGGTAATTATTACAGTTCTTATACTTTTTGATATCAAATAATGTTTGTGTGAGAACTCTGAAAGTCTTTATAAACAGGACTGAAAACTCAATCATGCTTCTGAGCAGAGCCTGCAATAAAGCCACAATAGTTCAAAGGAGCTTTTCAGAAAAAAATGGTGTCTGTATGTCTTAACCTGTACATTTAGAAGGCTCACTAGATTCCTTTCTATGGACAAAACGTACCATAAATGTAAGACACTTTCTGACTCAGCAGAGCAGGCAGGGCCCACCACACTCTGAATACATGCAGCAAACAAAATCAGTAACAGAAAGAAAAAAAAAGGAAACAACCTCAAGTCAACCCACAAACCAAAACAATTCTGAGCACACATTAACCAGTTCTGGCTTTTCCCAGAACTTCAGAGAGCTGCATTCCTCTCCACAGACCGTCAAAAAACAATGTTAGGTTGTTGCGTGTTTTCTCCTGACTAGAAAAATCTAGTCAGTGTGTCTCAGTTTCTTCCCAAGTGACTGTTTAAATTATTCCCATGTGTCACATGCATCTGATTTAGACTCCTTCTTGCCCTTTTGTCTCCAGAAGTAGAAAGGGCAGTTAAAAGGCCATTCTAAAAAATCTAGCAGTATATGGGTTGAAAGGGTGGGTGGTTTGCCATCTGACTCCCAGAACAGGGAGAAACGGCCACTGTGAGGGCCTTGGTTTCCCTCCACAGACCCCTTGTCCATGTCACCAAACACTTCCAGCAGATCTGGCCTCCTTATTCCTGGTCACATGAACTTTCCACAGGGTACCTGGTCTTGGAGATTTGTGCTACTTGCTTACAACACTCCCTGATTTGCTGGCTATCCTCCAGCCATTTCTGAAGCTCCAGGCAACCTTAAGGGATGGTTTGTCCCCGGGTGGCTGTTTCTTTGGTTCTCAGAGCTAGTGTACTGACGGAAAAATTGTTCTTCTCTATTGCCATGAATCCCTGCCCAGAGCTGTGCTGGTGCTCACCACAAACATAACTTGAAAAACAATGGAAAACTGTAGCCTGGAGAATACCCTCCTCTCTGCCTCGTTTGTGCTACACAGGAACAGATACTTCTTTACCTGCTGCTGCGTCTCTCCTTGCAAACAGCTTGACGCATGCTTTGCTGCGAGAGGAGAAAGCATGTCCCTGGTGAGCTGTGCCTGCTGACCTCACTTCAGCTGCAAGCACACGTGTGCTCTGGCAGCATCTGGGCACAGTGGTTGAGAGCACTCGCCAAGCTTGCAGGAGAGGATAAGAGAGGCGGAGAACTGGATTAGAAACATACATCCAGGGCCTTGCATGGATATCTTTGCTGGATTATGGAAGGTTGAGACAGGAAACAGATCCTCTGCAGACTTAGAATTTTAGCTAGCTGCCTTCAGTATGCTATCAATATATAGATGTATGTGTGTGTGTGTGCATTTTTGAGACCCCTTTATAAACATTTCCAGATTCCATCTGATACAAAGGTGCTCAGGATTGAAGGCAGTCAGACCTACTGCCAACCACATTTGAAACTGAGAGCTGTTACTATAAAGTTGCCTGATGTTGTGTTTAAGAACCTTGCCCATATTGCTGCTGTGTGGTTTTCTATGGGCAGTCCAAAATAAAGAATAAAGGCTCTCTCCAGAGGACTTCTAGTATGAGTATTAGGCACAAAAGGACAGATGGGCAAGGCCAGAAGACCACACACAACAAAGAGACAACATTGATTAGCATGGTAAACGTTGTTGTTATATCCCTGCAGCTTAGCTTGGGAGGCATCTCAGCAAAAGACAGTACTTGGGAGGGCTGAGAAGAACAATGTGGTAGTTATGCAGTTAATCATGTTAGTATGTTAATCATTGCAGACAGGACAAATATTCTCATCTGACTAGGCTCAATCTTAATAATCCTCAGAAATTCTGCTGCATTGAAGTTTGCAGGGGTCCTGAGAGGCTGCTATGGCTCCCAAGGTACTCCAGGAGGTGAACGTTAGGGCATGAGCAGGCTCTGAGAAGTCTTCAAAAGGGAAGCCATGCAACTTGTGTTTAGATTTATAAACAGATGGGAGCCTCCAGAGGAAGGTGAAAAGAAGGGTGGACTATTCTCAGTGACAGTAACATGTGCGTTCTTTCAAGAAGGCTATCATTGGAGTCCTGTTTTCCACACGCCTCTGTGATGTCCATGATAAGGTTTCCTGTAGCACTTGCTGAAAAGGGCATTGAAGCAAAATACCCTCAGCCTTTTCCAACACATTTCCTTTTCATCTGGGACATGGATTTATTTTGCCAGTTTGTACCTATGCATTCCAATTTCAATACCTTCAGAAATCATAGAAACAATTCTTCTTTTAATTATATAGATAGCAATACTATCTCAGGAGTTTCTCATATCTGTATCTCCTAATGAATTAAAAAATTACTATTAGAAACATAATATGCTGTCATGTTGTGTGTCATCCCTATTTCAGGGGTTAACCGCTTCCCTTTAAGAACTTGTAACTGATATTTAACATGAGCTTTTTCAGTTTATAGAGTTTGGAGAAGTTCAGGTGCAACAGATTAAAAAGCCCTCACATAGCAGAAATCCTGGAGATGCTAACAAACTTTGACTCAAACAAACACTTCTTCACTTTTCCTTTCTTCATCTTAATTGAGCTATTTCCAGTGTTGCTCTTGTAGAAAGAATATATTGTATGAGTGGGTAACAGATTTTCTCTTCTTCTAGTCAATAGGCCTATTCTCAGTAGATAAGTATCTAACTGGAAAATGAAGGTCATCATTCTTTTAAAGCTCAAAAACTCATAGTGCATAGAAATCCTTGCTGACTTCATGGTAAGCCTAGCCGTACTCAGAGCATACCAGCTTCTCACACTGAAATTGCAAGCCAGATAGTGGTCAACAGAGAGGCTATTTGCAGCCTCTGCTTTGAATAGACAGGGCATGTGGACATGTCCATGTTCACATTGACAGAAGTGAGAAATTTTTACCTGTGAACATCTTAGAGCCATCTAATACCAAGGTTTAAAGTGACAAGTAGTAAGAATAATGATGACATTATTCTCTGCTTGTAGGGCCAATTACTGCATCTAATTCATGATGTTCTAGTTACAGGTGAGGCAGCGTTTCCATTACAAGCTTTTTTTCTGTGTCTGTGTCACTCAAAGCTGACATTTCTCATAGTATCTGTCAGTCCAGTCATAAGAGAATTTTATGATTAATGAGATTCACTTCTTGCTGTTTCTGAGCTGCTTCAAATCCCACAGACATAGTTCATCAGAGGAAAAAGTGGGACAGTTAAGGCTTCTGATAGCATGTTCTACTGATGCTCACCTGTACACAGATGATTTTTTGACACAATGACCAGAGTTCCTGATAAAGCTGCAAAACATTAATATCTTATTTGATTTGGAGCCCTGCCCACACATTTCTCTGCAAGTAAGCCTGGTTAAAATGCAAAAGGAAACTGCTGTGATTTTTGCCTTGCACTGAAGGGAAGATTATAGAAGTGGATATTCTGATAGCTTTGGTTCAGTTATTTTTTTATCAGTTATTTTTCTCAATAATTTTTGGACAATTTAGATTTGGGTTTGCAGTACCCTTAGCTGTTACTATTTGTGCTACAGTAGCTCTCAGGGTGTCCAACTGGTACTAGGGCCCTGTGGTGCTTTGTCTGTACATAATGCAGGGATTGTGAAGGTGTGGAGCAAAGCAGGAATGTATAAGCAGGCAATGATGCTCTAGGCTGGAAAAGAGTTGGCTGGCAGGAATGGTGTACAGGTCTATCCTGAGAGGAATGGAAAAAACAAATAAGGAAATAACTGTTTCTCATAGTAAAAGAAATAGGGGTCCCTCAATGAGACCAAAAGGTAGCATGTTCAAAACAACTGAAAGGGCATGGCTCTTCACATAATGTGTAGGTGAGTTGTGGGCCTCCTTGCTCCAAAATGTTATGGGGCTAATTTTCATAGATTCAAAAGGAGACAGGACAAAATTGTGGAAGAGAATTTGACCTGTCCCACCTGAAGTGTGGTTGATATATAGAAAAATGCTTGTAGCTTATGAAGTTTTCAGAGGTGCAAAATTGTTAATTTCTATGATAATATTCTGTAGTAGTATCATTGTAGTTCTGTCCTGACCTTACATGCATTCTTAAGTATCAGATTTTGTGTATTGCTAAGAATGAGGAGTAAATGGGCCTTTGGTATGATCCAGTGTGTCTATTCTTATGGTGTCTATATTATAGTCTTTGAGTTGTTTTGTTCAAGAAACATGAGCACTGGGGAGAAAACCTGTATGGAAGTGGTTGTTGCTCTCAACGTAAGTCTAACAGCATTCAGAGCTTGTCATCTTCTCATAGCAGAATTACAGAATACCTTAAAAAAATTTGACAATCAAAGGTGCTGGGAAACTCACTATTTCCTCACAAGACTAGGATTACTCAATTCCATGGATCCAGAAATATCTGGAAATGGGGAGCACAATCTTTGGACATGTCTGTTTCACAACAGTAAAAAAAAAATCACTTGGTGAAACTCAGCTTTCCCTGAATTTCTAGGCCAGTCTCCAGGCTGATTCAAGAAAGCCTGATGGACCTAGTAAGTTATTGATATCTATATTGGGATGGCTAAGGTTGTATTTGATCTGCAGATTGCTGTGTCACCAGTAATTTAGATGGCCATGCCTTTATTCAAGGATGTTATTGAATATGATGATCCCAAGCTGCCTGCTGACAGGGTTTGGAAATATTGTGAGGTGGATGAAAATCTGGTATTCTCCATTATCTCTGAAGAGTCCAGAGCTTGTACATTAAATACAATGGTTCCACTGTAAAGTTCAGGAAACAATCCACAGAAAAACTGCAAAGTCCTGTGTGCGTATATCCATTTGATAAAGCATAGTCCTGTAGGTTTTATATAGAACCTGTGCCAGGGAAGGAAGATTTACAGATGCATTAAGATAATCTCTATATTCTCTATATGCCAGAAGCTAATGCTTTTTGCCATTTGTAGTGCTTTCTCACTGTATCAAATACTTCTATTAAGAAATTGAGTGTAACGCTATATTGGTAAATGGATTGGTAGCTGTTTGTCTCTGAGGAATCAGGGATCTGCAGAGGGCTGCTCTGGGATTCACTGATATATAAAGATTTGTGGAAAGGCTGAACTAGACTGGTGCTCTAGCAAAGGGCTAAGCTGAGGTTTTGGGGGAAGAGATAAATGACAGACACAAGTATGTATGATCACTTTCTCCTGTCCCCCAAAACTGGATGTGACCCAAAGGGAAAGCTGGGAGAGAGAACATAATTTCAAAGAAGGATTTTGTTAAATGCAGACACTCTCTTCTCTGCACTCACTTTTGTAGTCTTAGTCCATTAATCCATCCCTTTCCAAAAAAGTACTTCATGCACTCTTCACCAAGAACATACAGACTCCATTGTCAGCAATACCTGCTCACATGCTCTGTTGAATAAGGAAACTTGGAATTATGCATTCAAATTTTTGCTTAAGAGATTGGGACAATCAATTTGCAAAGTCATGTTAGCATGTTACAGAAAAGATCCAGAGTCTACAGTCAGCCAAGACAGAAAGAAAGATACCCAGTAAAATTTCTTTCCCTCAGGCAGGCAAATCCCAGCTGTCTTATCTTGGCAATCTTTGACAGAGAGCAGTGCGGAATGATTGTTTACTTACATAAACATATTTTCAGGAAGGGTAGGAGTAAGTTTTCTGAATTATGCTACCTCTTAAAAATCTCTTCCACCAAGCTTTCTCTCATAACAGGTCTCCCTTGCTGCATTTTTCATCTCTTTGCTGTACTTCTGTGTTTATCTTTAAAGTCCCCAGAAATCTGGCATCTGGATGCTTAAGCCTCAAACTAAAATCACGGTCCTAAAGGCTACAAAGCTCTAATTTGTATTATTAATTTTTGTGTTGTAACATCAGCTAACTTTCACAAAGTCAACTTTTATTCTGCTTTGTTGTGTTATTAGGCTTACTAGAGGGAGGAGAAAGGGAAAGAAAAGGGAAGTGGTTTTCTGAAGAACAGGGAAGTGGTTTTCTGAAAAACTTAGCTTACGTTTAGAAACCTCAAGGACATGTTCTGATTTTCAAGGTTATGCATTAACAAGATGTTTTATTCTCTAGGCATTTATTTCCATAAAAACCTGTGTTTTTCTGGTGACTTTAAACTTTTGTATGCCAACACTGGTGCTCAAAGGGAAGGCTCCACCCTCTCCCTACCCTAGCATTCCAGTTCCCACTCCTCTGCTTGTACTGGCATAAACGTTCATGCAACCGAAGAGTCAGCCAGGTCTAAAAACAGGTCAGCTGAAAAATAGCCTTTTAAAAATACTTTAAAACTGTCAGGCTTGAGCTATTGCAAATTTGCCTGCATTCTTCAGCTAGCACAAGGAAAGCACAACTGAATTGCAATGTGCTGCAATGGTGTGTCCAGTTGCAATGTGTGTGAGATGGGGCTACCTCTCTTAGTGGTCATAAGGATTTCCACAGGGTTGAAACGACTGTGTAACAACCTTTTGAGTAGGTGAAAAAGCAGAACAAATTTAATTTAACAAGGTAAATAAATGGCTTGAGGTGCTTTTTTTCCTGCTCATTTCCTTCAGCACATGCAAGATTTTTCAGGGCAGTAAGAACCCTTGCCAGACCTGATCTTGGCTATAAGACCTGTGCCTTTTGCAGACACTGCAAATACCATGTGAGCTCATACACTTCATCCATGCTGCAGCAGAGATCACCTACATCTTCATCCTGCAGGGTGAGTCTTCTGTCTGTGGAATTGCCTTTTCCTAGTGCTTCCAAGGGAATAGACAATCCGGTCGATGTGCCTCTCCTTATCTTGACCCAGAGAGACCTGTAGTAGTCAGGAGAGCCTGCACCATGAGCAAGAGCATCTAACAGTTTGCTGTTGAGCTGTCATGTTGTAACCACAGTATTCAGATCTTCAGATTATTGGAGGGAATTGGTGTAACTGCCCAAGAGATTTGCTTTCTTCCTCTTGTTATTTCTGGAGCAAAGCATTCATGCATGGACTGACTCTGAAACTGAGCCAAAATCTGTTCTTGTGCCTATAGTTATTCCCTTGTGACTGGACTGTTTCCTTGCAATACTCATACTGCACAGTCTAAGATGCTTGCCTCAGGACATTCTTTCAAACTTTTAGGGCTGGGGATGTTCAGCCTGGACACAAGGAGCCTGAGGGGAGACCTTATCACCCTCTACAACTACCTGAAAAGAGGTTGTAGGAAGGTGGGTGTTGGGCTCTTTTCCAAAGTAACAAGTGATAGGACAAGAGAAATGGCCTCATGTTGTGCCTGGGGAAGCTTAGGCTAAGTATTAGGAGAAATTTCTACACTGAAAGGGTGGTGAACCATTGGAACAGGCTGCCCAAGGAAGTCACTATCCCTGGCAATATGTAGATGTGGCACTTCCTAGTTTAGTGGTGCACTTGGCAGTATGACGGCTGGCCTTGATGATCTTAAAGGTCTTTTCCAACCTAAATGATTCTATGATACCTTTTTTCCCATGGTCTTCCGGTAATACATGGAGAGTGATACTTGATATTTGTTTAGGTCATGCTTGTTTTCTTGGGTTTCTTTTAGAGGAATTTTGCTTTTGAGCAGGAGATACTTCTGAGACATAATGACATGTGTGACTGATGATGCAACTGATTAAGCATTGGGTGGTAAGCAAAACCCAAATGCCTTCCGGCTGGTCTGTTGTCCAGTGTTTAAACCAGGGAGGGTGCTAGTGACACTGCAAACACCTGGAGCTCTATTTAAGTAAACGTGTTTGATTCAGGCGCAATCTGGTACTGCATGAGATTGCAGTGGAGAAGTCACTTGCTGCAGGGATATACGGGGTTGAAAGTAATAACAGGCTATGCTCTGCTGAAAGCATGTAGGACAGAAAGAATAATACTGTTTTTTTCATGCAGGTAGCAATTCAGTGAATGAAGACTGTAATTCTGCTTCTTTGCAATCTGAGAACCTTTTCTTTGCCTGTAAGTACATTCAGTCCCACTTGTTGTTTGGCAGGGTTTATGTGCTAAATTAACTGAACTATCAAAGAAAAGCTTGAGATTAACTGTATTTTAATTTCTACTTTTTAAATGTCCCAGCACAGAGATGCAACAAGTCCTGGAGTATTGTCCCAGAGGCAGTGGTTGGATCCCCAGTAGTAAGCAGATTTAAAAAACAGTACTGGAGTGATCTAGACGTAGGCACAGGTATCCTGCTTTGGGTAGAAAGTAATTTTGTGATTTCATAACATTTTGGAGAGTTAATAAGTGGGGAATGGTGTGACAAAATGAGCACAGCTTAGGGCTGTGCTGTAGATATGAATTCTTCACTCTCTTATTAGTAAAAGGCATGGCTTGGCATCTGTGCTGCCCGGTCTTCCCTACTGCCTTATGAGGCAGACTCATTTACTGTGATTTCATAGATTGGTAGTACAAGGCAAGACTTCAGGGATCATCTAGGTGCTGTCTCAGCAAGACAACCCTGTGCAAAGCGGTACTTTCGAGCATGATCTTGAAGGCATGAACATAGAGCTGTACTTCTACAGTAAGCCAAGTTTTGTTCTTGAACGACAGCAAATATTTAGCTAATCGGCTTGTTGGAAGACATAATTAATCAGCTGCATGTTAGTAGAGTTTAATTGAGCCATATTTGTTTCTGTCAATAGGTAAGGCATATTGGAGGAGTCCTTCCTGTGAGCAATAGCAAAACTTTGCCCAGGTGATATAAAAACAAATTTCTTCTCAAACAAAGCCTATAATTTAATTTACCAGACAAAATTTTCTTTCATATATCTTTTATATAAGTTGTGTTACAGCAAGGTGCAATCAATCAGCATTAGTTTTCATTTCCAGGATAAAAATCTTATACAATGTTATCTGCACTCTTGAGAATATTTGAAAAGTAACTTGTGAAGATTCCAGTTTGTCTAATTTCCTAGAGTAGCTCATTTAATAACAGAAGTGAGGGGGGAAAAAAAAGTGAAAAAGTGTGATTTAGACAGCATCCAAGATGTCTGATAATTTTCCTGGTCCTAGGTTTCAAAATAGTGGGGTGTTGCTACAACTTATTTTAAAAGAAAAAAAAAGTGGACAAAAATTTCAATGGATTGAAATCCACTTTTTCCCTCAAACACTGCAAACTCAAAGACCATTTATGAGCAAGAACCAGAAAGTTTCCAATATTTTATTTACTGCACCATGATTCTCATAAACTCAGCAAAAATACCTGCAGTTGCTGGAGGTAACTTTTGATATTCCAGTCCTGCAAATGCTTATACACAGCTTAGATTTACATTCATGGTATGTTTTAAGTTGTTCAGTGCTAAAGAGAGATGTAAGTGCTTGCATGGCCTTTTACAGGACTGCAAGGAAACAGGTCTGTTTGCGGTCTCAGTCTGGCTACTGTGTTTCTGTCTCCAGCAGGACTGTGAAATATTACAGCAGTCTGCATTTAAATACTCTGATTCATTGCTCTACTGCGTGGAGAAAATGCCTCAGAAGCTGAAAATTACACTCAGACAGGAGCTGTCTTTGGATTTTAACAGAACTGTCATAAAAAAGCTGCTGTAATGGTACACAGGAGTAGCATTACAATTGAACCTTGAAAGGAAAACTAGATTGTCTAGAAATACTAAGCTGTTTAAAATGGTTTGTGTTGTTTTTTCTTTTCCATTTATGAGGAACGTGTAAAGCAATGAGGTTTGAAAATGCCTGCTTTTATATTCCAGATTGTGCAGCTACTGCAGATATACAGTGCTTTGCATAACATTGCCCAGCAGACACAGGTACAGTGCATAGGCTTTTTTTTTTATTCTGGGATGTAATTTGGGATTGTGGGAGCCCTTAGACAACTGTAGCTTAGGTCCAGAAACCAACAACTCACCAGGCACAAGACAGGATAATCATCTCCTGAAGCCCACTAACTTCTTCTGCACTCCTGGGGTTTTGGTTATCCTCTCATAAGCAAGCTGTGTATTCCTCCCACAAGTGTAGCACTTCCTTCTAGCCCTGTAAACTCTAGTGCAATTTCTCACTTGCTGACCAAGGAGTTTTGACCTTGCAAACGGTGATTTATTGTGCTAAGGTCTAGAGTGAACACTTATAATCCAGGATTAGGTGTGGGTTCAGATCTCCCTTCCATGCAAACCCGAAGAGAACCAACTTGGTAAGGAGCTGTTAGTAACAATTATTATTAGCTTTTGTTATAAATTATAATTGTAAAAACTATAAACCAGTACTCATAATTATAATAATATTAATATGTTAATATATTCGTTTCCCCAAAGTAGGTACTGTGGCACTGTCTGAATGTCATGTTCTCCAGGAGAGATGACACAGTAGTGAATGGCAAAAGCAGGACATAGCTGCTGACCTGAGCATCTGTACAAATGAAGGCATGAGAAATCCTTTGATAAACCCACTTTACAGTAAGGAGCAGAATAGAATAATTAAATCATAGAATTGTCTAGGTTGGAAGGGACCTTTAAGATCATCAGGTCCAACCATCTACCTAACACAAACCCATCAATAAACCGTGTTGCTAAGCACCACGTCTCCCCGTCTTTTAAATACTGCCAGGGATGGTGACTCAACCACTTCCCTGGGCAGCCTGTTCCAGTGTTTAATAATTCTATCAGTGTATAAATTTTTCCTAATATCCAATCTAAACTTCCCCCCTGGCGCAACTTGAGGCCATTTCCTCTTGTCCTATCACCTGCTACTTGGGAGCAGGGACATTCCCCTAGATCTCTACAACCTCCTTTCAGGTAACTGTAGAGAGAGATAAAGTTTCCCCTCAGCCTTCTTTTATCTGGCCAGAAAGCTGGCCAGTAGAGCTGGCTAGGAGTAGAAATCCATAACACAGAACTGGCAATCAAACCATTCCAGATGTTTCTCATGAGTTTTTCCTGGTTGGTTTCAAAACAAGAAAAAAAAGTCTCTGAGTGAAGGCTGGGTCAAAACTAGGTATGGTTGCATGGACTAGGGAAAGTAAACAGGGTAGACATAAAGAAAATTCATGAATGTAAGGAAAACTGGTAAAATCTAAAGCTGAGCACGAGAAAGTTTTTGCGATCTAATAAAAAATCACACATGAAGTCTACATAAGATCCAAGAAACTCCATTTAGTTCTTTCGTGTCTCCCTCGGTGAGGGTGACAGAGCCCTGGAACAGGCTGCCCAGGGAGGTTGTGGAGTCCCCTTCTTTGGAGATTTTCAAGACCTGCCTGGATGCAGTCCTGAGTAACATGCTCTAGCTCTAGGCAATCCTGCTTCAGCAGGGGAGTTGGACTAGATGATCTCTATGGTCCCTTCCAACTCTAGAAATTCAGTGAAATTTATACCCCTAGTCCTGGATCAGCTTTCCTTTTTTTTCGAGTCAGATACCTACATTTTAAAAATTCAAATTATCAATTACTTTAAACCAGAGGAAGGCCTGCGTAGTTTCTATGTTTATTTATTACAAGATAACAAAGCATAGAGAGCACCAGTTGTATTTTAGGAAGGAAATGTACAACTTAAAAATCAAAAGCCTTCGGTTTCCTCCACTGACTTATAGAAAATAGTGGATAAATATGGAGCATAAATTTTTTCATCAGTGCAATAGCTTTGTTGTCATAGCAGCAGGTAAGCTATAGATGTGGCTTGCCCCCTCCCTGGCTGCTTCCAGACCAGACAACATTGCTGGTGCAGCAGCAACGTCAGCAGATGGATCAGGTGGGGACAGAGAAAACATCCAAAGGAGCACATTATTTAAGATCTGAAGTGGTGTGGAAGCAGTGGGACAGGATGTTCCCTACATCTTCTCACCTTCATTTAATATGCGCTCAAAAGCTGAAATTAAGAAAGAAGAACATTAAGCTACTCATTTGTAATATGATTTAGTTGCCTATATGTAGGTGACAGGCAGCATTTTAGTGTACTCCTTTAGCTGCCACTCCAGACGTCCACATCTCCCATAGATTTTTGTTTCCTCTTCAATCCTAGTTGAATATCAGATTATTAGTTCTGTACCTGGACAACAGTTGTTGTGAGGAAAACATAGTACTTAAACCTTAAAAGTAATAAATTTTCAGTAGAGACGCTCAAATTTAAGTGTTTTAAAAGATCCAGGTAGCTTTATTTGCTTATTTATTACTTTATTCTGTGCCCCGAATCTTTGAAGATAACTGATTTGCTTCATCCAGCAAAGTGTCCTGCTGATACACTATAATAACGATGCTGTCTTTGTCAGGAAGTGAAGCCTCTTACATTCAGCTGCATCCTGAGCTGTCTCTCACGTTTTGTCTAATACAGAGTGCTCCCAAAGGAATACTAACTCCTGTTAAGGAAGCTATCTTAGAGGCACCTTGTCTTTACGAATCTCTCCATGTTATAGATCTAGCTTTCAAATTTTTCACATTCATGCAAGTGTCACCATTGTAGCCAGGTGTAAACATCATAAGTTCATTTTTCCTCCTTTTTAATTTTTATTTGTTACTTTTTCTTTGTTCTTCTCTCACTTTTTTATTACACAGTGTTCAATTAATAAAGGAGAAATGGGTTGTGTTCGTGTGTATGATTAACATGAAGTAAATTAAGACTGTGTTGTGCAAAGAAGTGATGGTAGATAGCTTGTTATCTTTTAAGCAGTGGACCTCTGCAGCCTGGCTTGAGAAGGGGTGCTAACGTTGATTTTCCATCCACAGCAGTGGTACAGAGCACAAAAGCATTGGCTTTCCCTTATGGATCTTTACTACTGCATGAAAGGTAGCTCAAAGGTAGCACACAGTCATTCATGCCTATGCAAATTTTCTTCTAAATATTAGAAGCTTTATTTTCTCCCCTCAGACAGCTTAGTGCTACTGCAGGAGAAGGCAGGAGAGGCACTGATGCTGCCAGCAGCATGGAGTGAGTCGAACACACAGCTGCTGCTGTGACTGCAGGTGAGCTGGCACAGAGCAGGGAAGGGGAAGCATTTCACAGCTACCTAGAGGCCATCAGAGGATCTCATGGCTGAGGTTTCTTGGTTGGACTAGGCCAGCAGCTCTACCCTTGCCTGGTTGTGTTCACAAAATCATGAGAAAGATGAAGGCAGGAAAACAAAAAGGCTGCCTTGAGCTGTTTGTCAAAACTTCCTTTCCAGACAGAGAGAAATTCCTCTGACCAATTTAGCTGTTCTGCATCATGAGATCTAAGGCTAGCAGGAGACTGTTTCATAGGCTGCTCCCACATTTTTCTGTCATTCTCTTGTAGTTCAGCTTAAATGAAAGGTGATGTCCCATGCATCCATTCCACTTTCCAGAATAAGATGGAAATCTGGGCAAGTAGTCCAGGGACAGGACCTTACATAGGAGATGCCTAAACTTAATGCCAGCCAAACTGTCATTGGTGTGTCTAAATTCCCTGTTGTAGAATTACTGACTGAATTTACCAACAGTCTCAGTGTACTACCTTTTCTTTTTTCTTTTTTTTTTTTTTTTGGTAACACAGGTGTCTCCCATTTCAGTTTTCCAAATGGAGCTATGGGTAAGAATGCTTATCCTTAACAGTTTGTACAGCAATACAGCTGTGTGCATGAACAGTTGCTGATCCAGCAGAATTCACACAAGCTGTCCCAGTGGACAGCAAGCTGGACATGAGCCAGCTGCGTGCCCTTGCAGCAAGGAGGCCAAAGTGTGCCCCAGGCTGCCTCAGCAAGAGAATAGCTAGCAGATTATGGGATGCAACTTTTCCCAGGATCCTGTAATGCCTGTAAGGAAGAAAACACTCATAGCTATCTTATCCTTGAGATGCTTCTCAAGATATCATAGGATAACTTTATTTGTCTGTCACACAACTATGGGTAAGTGAAAAGGAGCACCACTGAAACCTCAAACCCTAACATGGCTGGACCATGTGCTTCTTATTTTGTGGTTGAAACGGCTCATGACCGCAGTATAAACTGACATGTTACTTCAAACTGCAAGAGGCAAAGAAAATGTATGTTGTTGGCTGACTCAAGCTGAGAAGATACAACTCTGCAGTTGTTAATATCAGTAGATATTCCAAAATGATTTACAGTTTGGTTTGCAATCATATTGATTTAACTTGTTTATGTAGCAAACTAGGTTCAGCTGATGGAAGGCCATTGCAAACATATTAGGAGCTCATACTGATTTTGCAAGATCAAATTTCCTCAGTTAAATGACTTCAACTTTTCATGTAGACACTGTGCCTAAAATCCTTATTTTAACACTTCATAAGTCTTTTCACCTTTTAAACACTAGGTTCCCATCCTCTTCCCTTCCTCTGCCAAACTTAAGGTGACTGTAAATTAAAAAAACAAGCCCAAAAACTAGCCTACCGTAATGGTGACTTGAGCTAACTTTGTTTGTTTGTTCTCTTAGGGAGGAATACTTAGCTCTGAGGAGACTGTGAGTAGTATTTTTACTTTTTAAAATTTTCATCTTGAAAGATAAGCTCAGGGAAATCAATGAAGATCACCTTCCACTCCCTGAATTGCTGGCATTAGTATTATCTCTAGCCTGAAGTCTCATCTCTGACTGTGACTAAATCTGTTATTCGAAGTAAAGTTGCAAGGAACCTCACAGTAAACAGTGACGAAATTTGAGAAGAAATTTCTATCTCTTATGGTGTCATTTTTTATACTGTGGCATAGAATGGCATTACCCTTTCCATAAATAGTCTCTGTTCTCTCTCATGTAATTATGGGTTTTTTTTCCCATTAGTTGTATAAATATTTTAGATTTTTTATAACCTTTAATCTGTCTTGCTGGTTAGCCACGGGGATATGTTGCAACAGCCAGCTCCACAGGTTAATGAAGTGCCGCATGGGAAAATATTTCTTTCCCATCACTTTTAGATGAATTTCCTGCCTTTCTTGTTGAAAACATTCCAGTTTGTTTCTGTTGAAAGAGAGCAAACAAGAGAATATCATAACTTGCCTTTCTGCAGCTGGAAATCCACTGCTTATGGCTAGCATGTCCCCTCTCTTGTCAGTTTTTGCTTGCAACTAGTCCTTTGACTCATCGTAGTTCCTTCTATGCTGACAGCATATGAGTTAGTATGTGACAGACTGGTTCAGTGCCAAGATATGACTGTGTTTCTGTCGCGGACGGAGTGATTAACTTCACTAGTTAGAGTGAAGCAGAGAAATATTTATTAAGGTGAAACAGTGATTTAATAAAACCAGTAGTGTGATAAAACCAGTGGTAAATGCGATAGTGTTTACAAGATTCGATGTCAGGGTACACTCTATTATTTACTGCACAGAGGACAGGGTCAGACAAGCTGTCAGGGAGACCCTCCCGTTGAGTCACGACGTTCAGAAAGGACCCCCTGGCTTTCTAAACTCCTTCTCAGAGAGGAGTCTAGGTGCGGCTGGATCCAATCCTAGTCCCAGACTTGGTCAACGGTTTATGTCTAAAGGATTATATATGCACAATTAATCCTTTACATTACTTAGATAAAATTTCAAAGCTTAGCATGCTATTAGTCACTTACCGAAACTCTGTTGCGGCAAGGATTCCCTCAACCTCGAGGAGCAGAACCTTCAGTGAGCATCCTCACCAAAGGGGAGATCCTGGCGTGCAGCCCGCTGCCATACAGGAGAGCTCAAAGGGGCTCTTGGGCTGTCCACTATTTATACAGTAAGATAATTGACCTATAGTCATATTTTCATGGCAACAAAATTTCTAGGTCCCCACTCCAGACAGTATTTTGACTATGCTGCCAGCCATCCCCCAGAGTCCGGGTACAAGTTATCACAGCTGCTGTTGTGATGGCCGTGGTGGCCAAGGCCGGGCAGGAGCCGAGAGGGAGGGGGGGGCAAACCAGGGAGAGCACACTGCCACACTCCACCCCGTGACTATGGTCAATTTATCTTACCTTCACAGAGTGGTGGTGCGGTCACCTCTTGCCTCTGTGGCATAAATAGTATATTGATAGTTGTTTACGCTCAGAGTCACGGTAAGTAGACAGTATAGCACTGCTATTTGTTATTTGCCAATTTGTATGTTTTGGGTGGTTGTAGTTGGGTTATTTGTTTGGTCAAGTACCAGATTTTTATATACAGCATAACTATAAGCATCAAACATATTAAAATTAGAATCAGCAAGATAACAACTGGGTGAAGCATACGATTAAACAGTCCCGTTGCTGTTGGTGACCATCCAAGAAGAATTTCCCACCAATGGTGTTTTCCATCCTTCCTCATTCTTTCAAAGACATGGTGTATCTCTTTTGTATCATGCTGAACAGCGATTAGAGTTTTGTGTCCATTGTTTAGGATTCATTCTAGCAGCTGAGATAGGTCATCGTGTTGTAGAAGTTTCTTCACCAATGTAAGATTCATTACAATGGGGCTAGGTAACAAATCTCGAATCAATGTATAATTAGATTTTAGCCATCGATAAGACATAGCAGGAGCTGAATAATTAAAGTCACATCCTATAATTCTAGTAAAGTTACAAACACAAGCATTTGAGTGATTATTTATATCTATGGTAAGGTTATCTACAGATATAGTACTACAAAGGGTTCTGATACAAACACATCATTTTCCAGTACACATAAGTACAGGGGTTTCATTGAGATGTATTTCAAAATGACAAACATTCTGTTCAATATCAAGACAAACATCTTGGGCTTTGATGGTGTTACTTTCACTATGGCCATTCTGGTGTTCGTTGACCACAGGTTAGGAGCAGCGTTGTCGAGGT
>NW_015091111.1:1642873-1644390 GCF_001431845.1 Calidris pugnax
TGAATCATGAATCTGGGAATGCCTAGTGCTATTGCTTTCTTCCAAGCTTCGTTCCTTGTCTGTGTTTGCAAGTTTTTACTTCCCTTTGATTTAATTTCTGTTCCCTGTTTTGTGGGCCTTAATTTCTGATCTCCTCGCTGAAATTTCTGTCTTTGTTTTTCAAGTGCTGCAGCATCCCAGCCTGTCTCACGGCTATAGTTAACAATGTCCTGTGTTAATTCTGCCCAAGTGGGAATTCGTCTGAGGGGATGATTGCCCTGTGCAATAAATTCGGTATCTCTTCTAATGTCATCCCGTATTTCGATTAGTCGGGATTTGAGAACTGCTGGGGCTCCTCTAATCAATGGTTTTAACATTTCAAAATTTACTGTAGCAGTGAGTGGAATATCATGTTGTCCTTTTTCATGCATGGCTTGTATGCAAGCGGCTTTTGTGATAGCTGTGGGTAACTCACTTAGAGATTCAATGGGGATTAGAGAGGGCTCACCCCGCTCCAGAATATCAACTCCTCCAGCCCAATAAGCTACTCGGCTGGTGATAGAATGGGGTGTATCTGCCGGGCCGGGTCCTAAATTTAAGATAACTCCCGGACCCCAGTACCCATTGGCTTCATCCTGGCTTAACATTATTCGATCACCGCCAGTTAGGCATACTCGCCACAAATACTGAGTTTCAGATTCACAAGCATTTCTGCTATATTTTTCTTGCAAATTTGACAGTTGTAACGGATCCCAGGGGATGGTTCGCGTAGTATTCCGCGGATTACCACCCCGAGGTCCTGTAGTTATTTCTGTTTTGATAACAGGTCTGGCTTTATATTCAGGAGGAGCTGTGGGGAATGAAGGAACGTCTTCTTCTAACTCGCTATCATTAGGACCACCCCAAATGTCTCCATCCCAATCTTCAGGGGATACTATTAATTTCCTAATCTGTACAATGTCAGGGGGGTGGGGAGCCTGTATAAGAATCATTTCAACCCTTTCTTCCAATTTTTGCATTTTCTCCTTTTGTTCCTGCAGTTGTTCTCGCAGTTGTTTATTTTCAACGTACAGGAGTAACTCATTTGCCCTCCTGCTCTCTAAATGCGGCTTCCAAACAAGTGCCTAACATTTTGCAGATGACTCCCTTATCTTTTCCATCCTTTGTATGGCCCCTAACTTCTGTTAAATGCTCTTCAACGACTTTCCAATTGTACCAATTATCACGAGCCCATTCCTCTGAGAATTTGGGACTCGGGTTCACTCCATGCCTCTGTAAATAATCAGTGATAACGCCTGACATCCTGCCGACTACGCCAATTGTCGCGGACGGAGTGATTAACTTCACTAGTTAGAGTGAAGCAGAGAAATATTTATTAAGGTGAAACAGTGATTTAACAAAACCAGTAGTGTGATAAAATCAGTGGTAAATGCGATAGTGTTTACAAGATTCGATGTCAGGGTACACTCTACGATTTACTGCACAGAGGACAGGGTGAGACAGACCTGTCAGGGAGACCCTCCCGTTGAGTCACGAGG
>NW_015091111.1:1644405-1750048 GCF_001431845.1 Calidris pugnax
GGGAGATCCTGGCGTGCAGCCCGCTGCCATACAGGAGAGCTCAAAGGGGCTCTTGGGCTGTCCACTATTTATACAGTAAGATAATTGACCTATAGTCATATTTTCATGGCAACAAAATTTCTAGGTCCCCACTCCAGACAGTATTTTGACTATGCTGCCAGCCATCCCCCAGAGACCGGGTGCAAGTTATCACAGCTGCTGTTGTGATGGCCGTGGTGGCCAAGGCCGGGCAGGAGCCGAGAGGGAGGGGGGGGCAAACCAGGGAGAGCACACCGCCACAGTTTCCTAGCAGTTTTGTTGTTGTTTTCAATTAAGGCATTACAGCTACTGGAATCTGCAATATTAATTTTGGTCTTGACCCCAGTAGTTTTCATTCCTTTACCTGTGCAAGAGCTTTTCCTTGTGTGGTTTGGCTGGCTTGCTTTTGTTTTCCCGTTTGCCCTAAGTCCAGAGGGTCTCTTACACATACATTTTATACTGTCAGAGGCAGAGATTCCAGAAGCTTCCCTGCTTCTCCCAGGTTATCTGCTGCAATCCTGTGACGGGGGAGATTCTATACACCCAGAAGGAGTGGTAGACGCCCTTCCCAAAAACTCTGAGGCAAATCCTTCTGAAGGCAGCTGCACTCCTAAGAGCTTGGGTTTACAGGGTGCAACTGTAGATAACAAACAATAGTGCAATAAGTACTAGGCCATGGCTAGTGAAAGGGTGAGCATGTCCTCTTAGCCTGCTACAAACATGCTGCCATTTGGCTTATTTTAACCTTTGGCTTTTGTGCACACCACAAATGCATGCAGATCCTTTCCAACAGCTCAGGTAGCATATAATTTGCTGAACTGCAGCAGTACAGCTTTGCCAGGCCCTCCACTTAGTAATTGTGTTTCTGTTTCTAGCAACTGGCTTCACAGATCCTTGCTAGAGCGGTTGTACCTGGATTGCAAGGAATGTTGGTCTTGCACGGTCAGGCTAGGCCTATCCTAGGTCATGAGGAGGGTATATTACCAGCAGGCCAGCGACCGAGCCCTGATGGCACTGTTGGTGAACTTGGTCCAACCCTTCCTGCCAGCATCCAGAAAGGTTGGCAGAATAAGGATGATGTCACTGAACCTGTCAGTACAGCAGTCCTGGCTCCTTCTGTTCACTTTTCCACAGACCATGCTTTTGCTGAACCTCTCCTTGTCAAGCATCTGTTTTCAAATGATAATCATACACCATCAGCTTCTCTTCCAGGTGGGAAGGAATGGTGACTCTTTCAGGTCTCCCTGGAATGGAGCTCAGACTGATTTTGCACTCTGTTTGAGAGAAGTTGGTAATTTCTGTCAGAAGTTGTCTCTTGAAGAAATAATGAAAGGCCCTATTATTTGCCCTACATTTGCCTCATCCAAAGGGTTGATGGTTATGCGTTTCTTAGGGCTTGTTGAGATGCTTAAGAGATGGTGCTAAGCTGTTGCCAGAAAACTGCCGTAGTTGGATCTTCCTCTTATACACAATAGGGAAGTCATACTGTCACTTTCAGAGACTGTGCAAATGATGTGCAGCCAGTCCCATGCTTCACATAAATGTTCTTTGATTTACAGGAGTTGAATGGAGCGTGAAGTTTGTCAAAGGAAAAAAAAGTTCACTGTAATTAATGGTGATATTGACATAACAGGACCTGTAAGGCTCTGAAGAACATGATTGACGGAAATGCAGCCATCTCTCTCTGAGTGAATACTTGCAATAACATAGTATGATTGAGACTGGTGTTCAAGGTCCAGATATTCAAAGGTATTTAAATACATAGTTCCTGTTCAAAGTAATGAGACTTAGGCATATCAAAGACCTCTGGGATTCTGGGGCAAACATTATAGTCCTTATGTGCCTTATTATCGAACATTACTAGACCTCAACAATATAACCATATGCTGTGGTTATTTGATTTAGGTCTGATCCCATTAAGGCACCTTGCCTGAAGGAGCAGCTGTTTTCAAGAGAACTGGGAATTCATCTTTTTGCTGACTGCTGCCAGCTGCTGAATTACATGAGCAGAAACTGTGCCACAAATTCTTGTATTCCAACTTAAATATCCTTACGCTCTATTGTTTATATTTTTGAATTCTTGCCACTGGAAAGGCAAATACACACATATACATACACACAGCCCTATGCAGACAAACACAGAATAGCAGAGAGAAAAATGACACCAATCTCCACCCAAGGTTCTTTAAATGGCAGCTATAACATTTGCAATTACCTTTTTAATGCTTCTGGGGTGAAAGTATGGATATAATTTCATATTAATTGGAGAAATGTTGCTGACAACATGAGCCAGCAGTGTGTCCAGGTGGCCAAGAAAGCCAACAGCATCCTGGCCTGTATCAGGAACAGTGTGGCGAGTAGGGCCCGAGAGGTGATTGTCCCCTGTACTCGGCACTGGTGAGGCCTCACCTTGAGTACTGTGTCCAGTTTTGGGCCCCCTACCATAAAAAAGACATTGAGGTGCTGGAGCAGGTCCAGAGAAGGGTGACAAAGATGGTGAGGGGTCTGGAGAATAAGTCTTATGAGGAGAGGCTGAGGGAGCTGGGGCTATTCAGCCTGGAGAAGAGGAGGCTGAGGGGAGACCTTATTGCTCTCTACAACTACCTGAAAGGAGGGTGTAGAGAGATGGGGGTTGGTCTCTTTTCTCAAGTCACAGGCGACAGGACAAGAGGAAATGGCCTCAAGTTTCGCCAGGGTAGGTTCAGGCTGGATATTAGGAAAAATTTTTTCACTGAAAGGGTTATTAGACATTGGAATGGGCTGCTCAGGGTGGTGGTTGAGGCACCATCCCTGGAGGTGTTCAAAAGAGGGTTGATGCAGTGCTGGGAGGTATGGTTTAGTGATGATGCTCCTTGTTTGTTGTGTGGGTGTCTATTTTTGTCAGTTAGGTTGACGGTTGGACAAGATGATCTTTAAGGTCCCTTCCAACCTAGAAGATTCTGTGATTCTGTGATTCTCTCCTTCAGATAAAGGCCCCTCTGTCTATCAGCAAGTAGACCTTGAAGGTGTTCAAGTGAGTGTCAAAAGCTGAAAATAGAATTAGGTGCTGTCTCTAAATAAAAAAAAAATAATAATATTTTGTGGTTTTCATCACGTAATGAAGGGACTTGCCTAAAACGCCAATAGGAGAGGTAGACCAGGCACTAAAGTGCAGAACTGGACACTAAATTACTTTCTCCATGATGAAAAATAGTCCAATGGCTTGGATTTGCTTGTTGAAAAGGTGAAATTTTATACAAGAGGAGAAGAGTCCTTTACATAAAACATATTTGGGGTTGTTTGGCTGGTTCTCTTTCTATCCTCTTGTTGTCTCCTCTGTCCTCACCACCTGATATTGTAGCTCCAGCATGAAAAGCTCAAGGAGATGGTAAGACTTTCTTACCACAAGGAGTGGTAAGAAGAGCTATGGCACCTTCAACAAGGATTCACTCTGAGGTTGGAGCAGCACAGCAGCACTGACTTGTGTTAGGCATATTTGGATGAAACTTCAAGAGAAGCATGAACACAGGGAAGTAATAACATTTTTGCAAGTTGTGCCCAAATAGCTATTTGGTGAGCTCACACCAGTGCATTAACTCTTAATACTGTAGCTGGGCATCAAAGATTGAAATTCAAGATCTCGTTTTTTAAGTAATAAGCAATGTTTCTTTATCAAAAGCAGATTCAGGAAATTGCTATTTCTCCCCTCTCTTCCTAAACCTGAATCCACATTTCCAAGCTTCAGAAGTCTTAATTTAATCTTTTTCTTGCAGCCCTACCTCAGTCTAGCAGTTAGGGGTAAACCTTTTGTTAACTGAAGTGACATGTTTTTCTCACTCACAGCAGCAAGAAAAGATTGCTGAATATTCTCCATATTGTAGTACCTTCAGATCTTCCCACAGGGTTCTAATATTTGGCTTAAAAACCCTTATAGGTGTGGCAACATTTGCTATGGTCACAGAAGTATAGTGCTGCAATCTGAACCAGCTCTCTCTTAATTCTTAAGCTTCAAAAGTGAGTTTCCTCTCTTCTGGCTCCTGGAGACAGAGAATGCAGTCAATGAAGATCAGAGTGCAGTTCATCTCACCAAATGTAGAAGACCACTTTGGATGAAAAGTGTTGTGTGATTAAAAAGCACAGGAAATAAGCTTCCATGGCTATGCTTGTTTTGGAGACAGCTAGACTGTCATGCACATTCCACTTTGGATTCAGTTCATACACTTTATCATTGAAAGGTAGCTGCCTATGTCACAGATGTTTTGGCTACACTGGGGTACCATCTGTAAGTACACAGACCATACTAAATTAAAAACCAGCATTGTCACAGGCACTCATTTGTACAGAAATGGGCTAGGAAGTGGTAAGGCACATCAAGCAATACAATCATATAACTGCAGTTCAATTCATCATAGCAGCTTTTATGTGTTGTGCAAAACAGCTACAACACAACTTGCTTTCCTCCTTCAGAAACATATCTTTCTGCAGGAGCAATGAGAGAAGCAGCTGCATTTGGCCAACAAACATACCACATAAAATTGCTGGCTCATGAAAGTTGTAGCAAGTCATTCTGTGCACAACTACAGGCTCCTGACTTGCCAGTGAAATGGAGTAAGAGTGGTTCATGGACACAGCCAGAAGTTCAAAGATACATTACTCTGGGAACGACCAAAACTCAGTTTCATTTCTATGTTTGCTGCAACAAAGAGCACTGAACTACTCAGACACAGGAAGGATGTGTTCAAATGGTGGAAGCACGTGCAGGTGACCAAGGAGGAATACAGACATAATATCCAGTTGTGCAGGGATGAGGTTAGGAAAGCCAAAGACAATCTGGAGTTGAATCTGGCAAAGGAGGCGAAGGTCAGTTAGAACAAATTCCATGTGTACATCAGCAGCAAAGGGAAGACCCAGAAAAACAGGGGTCCGCTGTTAAATGGGACAGGGGTCTCTGTGACAGAGGACATGAAAAAGACCAGTGTCCTCAATGCCTTCTTTACCTTGGTCCTTATTGTTAACACTGCCCTTCAGCAATCCCAGGCCCTTGGGACCAAAGGAGAAGTCTGGAGCAAGGAAGATTTATCCTTGGTGGAAGAGGAGCAGGTTAGAGAACATTTAGACAGACCGGACATACACAAGTCCATGGGAATGATGGGATGCACCAGTGAGTGCTGAGAAAGTGGGCTGTTGTCTTTTGAAGGTCACTCATGGTTATCTTTGAAAGGTCAGAGGAGGTTTCTGAAGACTGGAAGAGAACAAAAGTCACCCCCATCTTAAAGAAGGGAGATCCAGAGAACTAGAGGCTGGTCAGCCTCACCTTGATCCCTGGGAAGGTGATGGAGCAAATAATCCGCGACACTATTTCCGAACACATAAGACAACAAAGCGAACAGAGTCAGCATGGATTTACAAAGGAGAAATCATGCTTAACCAACCTACTATCTTTGTATAATGATATCACTGGCTGAGTGAATGAGGATAGAGCAGTAGATGTTTTCTGCCCCAACTTAGAATGGCTTTTGGCGCTGTGTCCTGTAACATGCATGTAGACAAGCTGACAAAGTTCTTGTTAGGTAAAAGTGAAGTGGATTTAAAACTGGCTGAACATTCATGCCCAAAGCATTGTGATCTGTGGCACAAAGTCCATCTGGAAGCCAGGTACTAGTGGTGTACCCAGGGGGTGGGTACTGGGTCCAATATTGTTTAACATCTTCATTAATGATCTGGACAATGGGGCAGAGAGTACCCTGAGCAAGTTTGCATATGATATAAAACTGTGAAGAATGACTAATGCAGCTGTTAGTTGTGCAGCATTAGAGGGACTTTGACAGGTCAGAGAAATGGGCAGAGAGGCATCTCATGAAGTTCAACAAAGTGCGAAGTTCTGTACCTTGAGAGGAATAACTTCATGCACCAGTACATGCTCGGGCTCCAAGAGCTGGAAAGCAGCTTCACAGAGAAGGACCTGGCAGTCCTGGTGGACATCAAGTTGACCATGAGCCAGGAACATGCCATTGTGGTAAAGAAGGCTAATGGTATCCTGTATTGCATGAGGAAGAATATTGCCAGCACTTTGAGGGAAGTTATCTTTCCCCTCTACTCTGATGGTTTTGGAGCCTGGCTCTGTTTTGGAGCTGAATATGAGAAAGGGATGGCCCTAGTGAGTGGTTTGAGGCAACGACATCATGGACAAATATGGGATCTGGCCCTTGTATAAAGGCATACATCAAATACTCTGCATGCTCACACAGTCAGATTTGGGCTTAAAATTCCATTCCATGCAATGAGATCACTGACATTTTGAGACATACAGTTTTCCTCTTTGTTCCCCATGCAGCCCTTCTGTCACCCAGGATGTGCACAGAAAGGAGAAAAACACCTTCAACACTGCTAACTGCAGATAGCACAGACCATTTGTATTTTCCCTACTTATTGCATGGGCTCTAGCTGAGCAGGTGTATTTCAGCCACAGACATTTCTTATTCTAAGCAGAAATTGGTTCATTTATTTCAACAATATGTTTGTCATCAATTACAAGCTGTTTCACACTGTTCTGTTTCCATCCCAGATGTACTGGGGTTTTTTGGTTTTGTTTTTGTTAGTGTTTTTTTGGAAAGGGAGCAGGATGACATGGAATACCAAGTCCTATGTTTCTATGTTGACCTGTTGCTGAAATGGAATGAAGGCATAGTGTCTTTCTGGATGTTATGTCTTAGGGAGAACAACTAAGTGTTGATGCTCTCCTTATGCTGCATTTGTAATGGAACACACACATGTAAGCTTTATTTTTCCTTTAAGTCTTCTCTTTAAAGAATCCATGTTTCCCCTTCCCTGTTTTTTGGGGGAATTGAGCAAATGTTCTTCTTCCAGGCTGAACAGATACCCCATGAAATTAACCAGATACTCAAAGGTCCCTCTGGATTTTCTAACTCATCTTTCAGATAACTTATGTATTTTTCTCTTGCAAGAGCGAGGAAAACAATTACTGCTGGATGAACAGAATCTGATGAGATATGAAGTAGTGCAGGGCTAGGTTTCTTCCTGAATGAAAGGTTTCCTTAGATTTGTAAAAAATTGTTTGCCTGGCATGTACTTATTCATTTGAAATTAATGAATCCTTCAATTCCTTCTTTAGCTGGGCAGAAACAGAAATGATGAAAAGGCCTTCAATCCCAGACATGTCCCTCTTTTATTTACATCTATCCAAACCCAAGTAGAACCACCAGACTATTTTCAACCAGTTCAGCTTCCAAACATATGATAACAATAGCCATGTGTTTATTTCTTATATCATCCTCTGATGAGGCCAGGGACATTAGACAGTACCTCCTGTGGCTGGAGAAAATCCTCTTTCCTGTAGGTCTTTGTACCAATCTGGGAACAAGAAGGAACAACTTTTTGCCTCCCAGTGAGGCTGCAAACCCACCACTCAGCAAGGTAGCATCTTGTCTTCATGTGCCAAAGCCCAGCTGTCTGAGATCCTCTCCTGTCCTGCACCATTAGAAAATCACCATGCAGATGCATGTGCTTAGAGATATTGCAAACATCGCTCTTCATCTTCGTGCTGCTAAAAGAACCAGCAAACGGTAATTTCTTGCAGTTAGTGGTTTGACCAGCTTCAGCATTCATGTCATGAATTTGGCATCGAAGACACTTGCTAGTTCTTCATCAATTTCAATAACATGCAGAGATTATCAGGACACATAGAAAGAATTCATGTTCTCTTCTCTGCAAATATAGTTCCAAATACCCTGCTGCTCTCTTTGTTGTAGAAATGCTAAAGCATTGCTCACATAAAGAAGAAGAGAACCTCAGAATAGAATATTTTCAGTTGGAGGGGACCTACAATGACCATCAAGCCCAACTGCTGGACCACTTCAGGGCCAATCAAAACTTAAAACTTTATTAAGGTCATTGTCCAAATGCCTCTTAAATACTGACAGGCTTGGGGCATTGACCACCTCTCTAGGAAGCCTGTCCCAGTGTTTGACCACCCTCTCAGTAAAGAAATGCCTCCTAAACCTCCCCTGGAGCAGCTTTGAACTATTTCCACGCATCTTATCAGTGGATGCCAGGAAGAAGAGAGCAGCACCTCCCTCTCCATTTTCCCTCCTCAGGAAGCTCTGGAGACCCATGAGGTCACCCCTCAGCCTCCTTTCCTCCAAACTAGACAAGTCCAAAGTCCTCAGCTGCTCCTCAGAGGACATTCCTTCCAGCTCTTTGACCACCTTTGCATCCTCTGGATGCATTCAATGACCTTAACATCCTTCTTAAATTGTGGGGCCCAGAACTGCACACGGTGTTCAAAATGAGGCCACAAGAACATTGAATACAACAGGATAATCACCTCATTTTACTGGCTGGTTATACTGTATTTGAGACATGTTTTGCCCTCTTGGCTGCCAGGGCACACTGCTGACTCCTGCTGAGCCTGCTTCCAATGAGCAACCCCAGAACCCTTTCTGCTGGGCTGCTGTCCAGTCACTCCTCTCCCAGTTTATCCTTGTGCCCAGTGTTCCTCCATCTTAGGTGCAGAATCTGCATTTGGACTAGTTAAATTTCATCCCATTAATCATTGCCCAATGCTCCAATCTATCTAGATCCCCCTGCAAGGCCTCTTATCCCTCAAGACAGTCAACAACATCTCCCCTTTTGGTATCATCAGCAAACTTGCTAATGGTGCATTCAACTCCTGCATCCAGATCGCTGGTAATTATATTGAACAGGACTGGCCTAGAATTGAAACCTGAGAAACACCCCCAGCCAGATGTAGCCCCTTTTCACTACAACCGTTTGAGTTCTGCCCTTCAGCCAGTTCTTCGCACAGCACACCGTGAACCTGCTCATCCCACAGCTGGGCAACTTGTCCAGAAGGATACTGTGAGACAGTATCAAAAGCCTTACTAAAATCCTGAAAAACTACATCCATCGCCGTCCCTTCATCCACTATGCAATTGGCCTTATGTAAAAGGGTATCCGATTAAACAGGACTTTCCCTTTGTGAACCTATGTTGGCTCTGCCTAGTTGCATTATTCTTTAAATGCCTTTCAATAGTACCCAGCATAATATTCTCCATCTTTTTCCAGGAACTGAGGTTAGAGGAACAGGTCTGTAGTTCTCTGGGTCTTTCCTCCTTATAAGTTGGAATAACATTGACTAGCTTCCAGTCAGCAGGGACCTCCCAAAACCTTTGATAGCTGATCAAGAGGGGTCCTGCCATAACATCCACTACCTCCTTCAGTACTGTGGGATGAATCCCATCAGTCCCCATGGAGTTGTGAACATTCAGCTGATACAGCAGGTCCCTTACAATATCATTGTCCACAAATGGAAAGTCACTGTTTCCACTCTTGTGGTGCTCCTACTTAGGGTACTGGGCAGTGCAGGGTCTATCAGTATTATTAAAGACTGGGGCAAAAAAAGCATTGGATGTCTCTTGCTTTTTCTTCATCTCTATTCTTAAAGGTTATTCCATGGTTAAAAACTCCAGAGTTTTGGCGGAGGCACCAGTCCTGGAGCCAGGTATTGATATCTTGGGCTCATCTGTTTCTTCCAAAGTGTACCCCCATCACTGGGAGGACTGAGGAAAACATCACCCATGGTCCCGATTTTTAGCATTCTTCCCAGGGCTCTGACCTCATACTTTTTGTTGTGACATCATTAGTACCCACATGAGAGAGCATGAATACGTAGTAGACTGAAGGTTGTACTACGCTTTTCAGTCTTGTGGTGATGTCCCTAATTTGAGCCCCAGGGGTGCAGCAGACTTCCCTGAAAGGAGGTCTGTAAATGGGTGCTTCCATTCTGCCCAGGAGGGAATCACCAATGAACTGTTGTTTCTTCTCAGCACTGGTCTTAATGTAGGTCTTGTTGCCAAGGGATTGGTCTCTCTGACTTTAGCAATACTGCTTGCACATTCTCTACCTCATTATCTGCTTCATCTTCCATACACAAGACCTCGTACCTATCCTGTAAGGGTATCTTAGAGGGTAAACAGGGATTTCTCTTACCGCTCTGTGCTGTAACCTTCTTCCACCTCTCCTTATCCCTTGTGATGCTGTCTTCCTCCAGGCACAAGGCATATCCAGGACCTGCCTCCATAGTGGCCATGATGAATTGGCTAGCACACATCATAGATGGCAGAGTACGGCTCCATTGATCAGTCTCCCTCTCAGACTCTCGAATACTCCTCAGTCTGCCCACCTCCTCCCTCAGCTCAGCCACCAAGCAGAGCAGTTTGTCAATCTGGTCACACCTCCCACAGACTTGCTTGCAACCACTTTCCACCTCTAGGAATATCCCTTCACACATCCCACAGCCAGAAACCTGGATGGTCACATGCTTGGACAGGAGCTCCATCTGTGTGGCTGTATTGGTTCTACTGGGTGCTAGAAGCTCAGGAGGAGGCTAGGACACTGCTTTTTGGTAGGTAGTTCCATGCTGCCACTGGGAAATATATATGGTTGCCTGTTGCAATCAGCTGGGCTGATTGTTTTTCCTCATCAGGGAAAAGTGATGGGTGTTCAAGGCCATATTGGATGGGGCTTTGAGCAACCTGGTCTAGTGGAACCATGGGATACTGGAACTAGATGATCTTTACAATCCCTTCCAACCCAAACCATTCTATCATTGTATTTGTCTGCTTAAATCTCCCATGCTGCAGGGTGGAGGCTCTGCCCCTTTCTGTCCCGTCCAAGCAGGGGGCCCGGGTTCAGTTGCTCAGGGAATGCCCCCTGCTTTGACCCATCCCTCCTTGTTCAGTCTTACCCTCCTCTATACCCCCATTCCGGCTGCCCCTGCCACCAGCAGTTCTTCTCCCACTCCCACAGGCCAGCCAGCGACAAGCCATGGACACCTGAAAAGCCTCCCTTCTGTCAAAACTAATGCCACAGCTGAGATTGCAGCTGCTTGTCTGAACACCTGGCGGTTCTTCCTCGGCTGCGAAGTAGCAGAGCCTACAGTATTTGAATAAGGAACTACAGGATAAATCACTCCAGCAGAAGTGACCTTTTTCCCCCCTGCCAAAAATATTTTTTTTTTTGGCATCCTAGGGAAAATGCTGTTAGATGAATTTTGTTTTCATAAAAGATTTGAGGAAATTATTCTCAATTAATATTTAAACTCTGCTTTCTAAATAGAACGCTTTTCCAGCACTAGGTCAGAATTACATTTCCTCCTCTTTGATGAGAGAATCCATAAAGATGTTGAATATAGTTGCACCACTACACTTCAAAATCATGCTGCTGCTTAGCTTGTATTCATTTCCTAAGCAGCCCTGTGTAGACAAAATCTCTGACACTTGACTTTTATCTTGAGCTGGGAATCAATGGATTCTAGTCAAGTTTTGCAATCAAGAGGGGATTGTGGCAGGCAAAGGGACACACAGCACCTCTGGTAGAGACAGAGAGGAATGCTAGCTTGAAAAAAAACCAAACATGTAATGGCAGGATTCCAGGCAGAAACTGGAAAATATAGGAAAAATTTGGTATTTTCTATCAAAATTTTTGTTTGATGGAAACTAAATTTTCCATCCTCAAAAAACAGCAACGAGCTGCTTGTGACCTTAAGGTCTGTGTTCAAAAGAAACTCCAGTGAAAGAAATGTTTATTGCTGCATAAGCTGGGCAGTGGTTTGCTGGGACCATTGCTTCAATGTGGTCTATCAAAACGTATCTGCATAAATGTCTGTTCTAGATATACTTAAAGAACTGCCAGTAGCTAGGACATGAGAAATGTTATTTTAATATCTATAATAGCAATATTTAGATGTACTTTACTTCTCAAAGACTGTAGTCATGCACCCTACAAAATATTTCAGAGGAGACTCCCATTTCAACATATCTTTTAAAACTCCTGCAGTGAAGCAGCAGTGGTTGAGCAGTATCAAATTATCTGTGATATCATTGTTTAATGGACAAAAAGCTGCATTTATTTTTAGTTCAGTGTATACTGTCTATAAAGCCATGGAAATGTTATTTCCAGAATTTCAGTTAAAAGGCTGCAAAAAATTACAGTCCTTAATTAGTATTACTCTGCCTAGAAGGAAAGATACAAATACACATGCAATGGGATCCCTTTCTCTTACTGAATAGAGAGGGCTTCTGACCAGCGTTATGCCCTTTTTTTTCTTTTCCCCAGGAGATAAATAACACTGTCACTAAGGTAACAGAACCTGAAATGCTTGAGTTGAAACTTGAGTTTATTTGTGTGGTTACAAATATTTGGAGAAGTGCTAGAAGGTAACTGTAAATTTCTTATTTTAAGACCTGCGTGCAAGAACATAATGCATGGTAAAATTATAGATACCAGTCACCTAAAACACTTCTCATGCTGAGAACCTTGATCTAGGATAGATTAAATTGGAGGGGGTTTTTTGTAGGCATTTTAAACTAAGTAAAATGAAATTAATCTTTGGCCAAAGAAGGCATCACACAGTAAGAGCACTTTTCCCTTATCTTTCCTTGTATGAGAAAACCCTTTGTCTGTCACCTGCTGAAATTACTATTACTCTTCTGTGTGTTCGCTGTTAGAATTCAGGCTTCTGTCTTTGCATAAAACATTATAAATGCCACAAAGAGAACCACAAAGCCAATGGAGGCTGGGGAGAACAAGAGATAGTAACAAGAGACAGATGAGTGGGTAAATAGAGAACTCTAGGAAAACTGTAAAAAGCAATGTGGAAAGAGTTGGGAAGAACCATAGAATCATAGAATGGTTAGTTTGAAGGGACCTTGAAGATCTGAGAGACGTCTTTAAAACTTGTTAAGGCCACAGAAGATAAGGAGGAAAGGCAGGGAGCTGGTGAGAATGTCAGATATGGAAAGAAAGTAAGCAAGCAGGGATAAAGAATCATGTCCTGATCCCACTGGGGTTGTGAATGTGAGTAAGAGCTATAGATGGTGTTAGGTGTCCAAAAATTAACTCTGGATTTAATAGAATATATCTCTTCTCTCCAGAGATACTTCTTGTCCACCACTGATCTGCTGCAGTTTTCAGAGCACTACATCAGCCACACCTTCACTGTAAAGGGAAAAGGACTTCCTATCTGATCTTCACTTCTTCACAATGCTGAAGGAAACGACCCTAATGGTGTAGATGTACTCAGTCACAACATACCTTGACAGCAGCAGCTTAAAGATTTGTCCTTAACTAAAAGAAAAGAGAATGGACGCTTTCTTTTCTGGTAAGTAAAAAGATATAAGGCAGAAAACCCAGAAAAATGCCTCCAAGTCTTTCTTTTCTCTCCATTCCATTAAAACACAGGGAAGCAGAGCACTTAGCCTCTCACACTCCTTTTGAAGCTACTCCCACATGAAAAACAACATGATTAATAGAGGGTCCCCCATTAAATTATCTTGTCCTTCGAGGGTGTGAGTAAAACTACAAACTTGTGTCTGGGTAAGCCATATTCCAAGGAGCCCCAGAGTGCTTTATTTACCAAGGCTTCTAGGAGAGGGCTCTTAACACTCTTACCTGCCATTCAGAAAAAAAGAACTGTAAGACACATCAAGAGGATACCTAGCCCAGCTTCTTGGCTTGAATCAGGACCAGCTGTACCTGTTTCCTGACAGGTTTCCAGGAACTGCCACTGAAGAAAACAACATCTCCTTCTTAAGCATCCTGCTCTGGTGTTTAGCTATCTGCATGGCTGAAGAGTTGCTATCAATGTCTAAGTTTAGTTTTCCATACTGCAGTTGAAGCTCATTATATCTTTTTCACACCACTCAAACATGGCGTAGAGCAACTTGGCATATGGCAACTCAGATGTAGGAGAAGGATTCTTGCTAGAACTCCAGGTATTAGGTCAGTATAAAGATATGCAGTAAGGAAACAGCTGAGAAATCAGGTCCAGATGTCTGCAGACTGATGTGCATGCCGAAATTGCTGTTTATGGTCTGCTGAGTTGAGTGAGCACTGCTTATGTCTGATGTTTGCTTTATCATATCTTTTTCTGTAGTGAAAGCATATCATAGAATCATAGAATGGTTGGAGTTGGAAGGGAAAAAAATTGTCTACTCCCAACCCTGCTGTTGTCCTGTTGTCTAGGTGTCCGAGGCAGGGACACCTAGACTAGGTTGCTCAAAACCCCATCTAGCCTTGTCTTGAACACTTCCAAGGATGGGGGCATCCACAAATTCTCTGGGCAACCTGTTCCAGTCTCTTACCCTCACAGAAAAAGATTTCTTCTTAATATCAAATTGAAATGTCCTGTCTTTCAGTTTAAAATCATTATCTCTCGTCCTATCACTACATTCCCTCATAAAGATTCCCTCTCCATCTTTCCTGTAGGCCCCTTTTAAGTACTGGAAGGCTGCTATGAGGTCTCCCTAGAGACCTCATAGCATTTTCTCCAGAAAGAACACCAGCAGCCCTCTCAGCCTCTCTTCACAGGAGAGGTGCTCCAGCCCTCTGATCATCTCTGTGTCCCGCCTCTGGACCCACTCCATAGGCTCATATCCTTCTTATGTTGGGGGCGACAGAGCTGAATGGAGTACTCCAGGTGGGGTCTCACTAAAGCAGAGTAGAGGGGGAGAATCAGTTCCTTTGATGTAAAGTAACAGTCGTAGTATTCTGTCAGACGATTCATGTCTCAGAATCAAAGGTGTGTGAAACACTTCAAGGTAGTTGGACAACTTGTTAGCCCACTGACTCCTGTGGAATTTTACACCTGATGTAAATGGGATCAGAATTGGGGCTATTGCCTCTCAGTATGACCCTAAGATTGCCAGAAAACTTCTTCTCAAATGCAGGCTTTAACTTGCAGTTAAAAATAATAAGAAAGTAGGTTTATGACTTTGTGTGTGATAGAAGAGTGGGAACTAATTATTCGTGAGCCCTTCCTTTGTACCCCTATTTGGCATGATCGTTTGGTTAGTCATTTGAAAAAGGCTCTTATTTATTGAGAGACAATATAATATGGAAATAATTCCAAAAAACCTCTTTCCCCCATAGAATCTTGATCTCTTGGAGACTTCATTGGTCCCCAACTTCTGGAATAACAGACCGATCCAGCAAAAAAACGTAATATTTTCTTTATGTGATACTGATAAGCGTACATGTCTGTTAGTTTTATCAATTATTTTGATATGCTAAGGTAGTCAGAATATACTTTCTATGTCACTGTATCATTCTGTATGGCAGAAAATCAACAAATTCCCATTGTTTTGGGAATTAAATTTGATGGAGCTGTACGCCAGATGGATTGGCTTTATTGCCTATGATGGATCTTCATTTTTGAAGGCTGCTACTTGTGAAATGGATTGTTATGAGGGTGAATAGCTCTCTGCGTCTTCAGATAATTGATTGCTCCAAAAAAGAGGAGATAGCCAAATTAGCTTGTGCATTCCAGGATAATTACATATTGATGACAAAATGTAATTTTACACAAAAAACCCTAAACACAGAGTTATTGATTGCATTGGGATCTCAGGTAGCATTTTTACTGTGAGCCTATGAAATCCCTTAGTTAGAATATTTTATTCAGTAACTAAAATAAATTAAAATGTTGTTCCCACAGAAGATGGATTACATTCCCATTAATATTGGAAAATATATATTATGGAAAGTTGGTACTCTTCTTCTTCATGATTAAAAAAAATGGAGGATTATGAAAAGAGAACTGCTGTTCATACTAGTATAGGTAGCATAGATTTGCTAAAGCTGACATTAATCCCAAAATTCTCGTAACACAGTTTTATTCCAGGAAGTGCTTGGAATCTCTCAGCAACTCTGTGCTGATTTCATGTCTCCTTGGCACACATGTTGCTTTGCCTGTAAATTCTGCACCTGTATATCACATTCTAAGTTTCTTGCTTATTTAAGGTGCATGACAATCTGCTCAGCTGGTTGGCTTTTGTACACATGTTTCTGCAGCTTGAACAGAACTGCAGGATCATCTTGTCAATGTATCTATTTTCCCTTCCCAGCCTGCTGATGCTGGAGAAGGTAAGTTGTCTTTGTATCCACCAGGTTAGCCAATCTGAGCTCAGTTAATGGTCTGTGGAAGAAAAATTCCATATTTCAGGATTATTTCTAGGGAAAATTATCCAATCTTCATATATTTAAATGGAAAAGACAGCTGAAGAGTGCTAGTGCAAAAATGGGCAGACGTCTTCAGGACAGCCAATAGTTTTCTAGGATGTAATCAAATGTACTGCTCTCTCGACCAAGAGTGTTTATCAGTCATGCCTGGCAGTAGATATTGACTTTACACCATAGAGGTAAGAGAACTGGATGTGTAACTGCAGTGGAAGGTATCAAAGTTCTGGTTAACAAGGTAAGACCAATTAGTGATATTTCAGTTTCTATAGGGGGAGGGGTTTTACCTATAGCTGAAAAGCATGGCTTTGTGCTTCAGCCAGGATCACCTAATAATCAGCTGCTGCTGAAAGAGGTGCTAATAATCACTCCACCTCAGCTCCTTAATATGCTCCCTTCTGTCAAACCAAGTGATGGTGTGCCTGCAGAGCTAGTGAATGAAGTAAAAATGCTCATTTATTTAAAAACACGGACCTGAATTCCCACAGATTGGCTACGGGAACTGACTGCCATATAGGTGTTCAGCCCTAACTGTGGTGTCCATTTGAACATAATGCCACCAAGAGAGATCAATAAATTCTAAGACATCTGTACTCCAGGGATGGTTTGTGCCATGACAGCAGCAGGACTGCTTTCACAACCTCAGGGTCATACCAGGGAAATGTAGAGGATAGAAGAAAAAATTAGCATTCTCAATAGTGTATTGAAGTTGTTAGTATAACAGTTCATATACCCCACATACTGGGCTTCCTCATTTTGTCCGTATGTCTGTGGGTATCATCTCCCCTGCTCAGGAGGGCTTTCATAGCTGTTCTGTCTGGTTGCAGATATACCCTCAGCCTGCCAGCACACAGGGAATGGCAAAGTATAAGCCTTGAGGCTTGTACTATCCTCCCATTCTAGCTATGCATGATCACCTCTTGATTAATGTGACAGCTGCAAATGAAAAAAAGGTAAGTATTGTAGGAAATAATATACCCCCTGCTACGATTTGCCACCACTCTTCTATCATATGTCTAGATGATGTGGTCCTTAAAATGCAGAGCAAAACCTCAGATGTGGAGCTGGTCGGAATCCTGACAACATTTCAAAACTTCTTTAACTGTTAGAAAAATGGGTGGAGAATAGCAGGGCAATACTTTCCTTTCAACAAACTGTGTAATAATCTGAAATGCAATTCATTTGGGAAAAAAGAATTTCTGGATTAAAGTGTAACTTGGAAATTTGAAGAAAGATAATGTGCATTTTCCCTGTGGAAAGTTTTGTTCCTGTCTTTTGCTGTTTTCTTATAACATCTACTCACATTAGCCCCTAATAGTCCCTCATGTCAGAACAGCCAACTTACTTCTGGCTGAATTGCCTGGCAACTCTTTATGTAAAATCTAATACCAATACCTGTAACCCAAGAAAATAGAATTAGTCTTTGCGTGTCAGCCCTTACTGTGGCCTGTATACTTCATCAAGGTAATATTAACAAGACAAAGTGACATAAACCTTCATCCAATACATTAAGCCAAGTCACAGCATGCAAGGGTATAAGAAGGAAAAAAAAAGGTAATCAGAACAAAACCTGGTATTTAAACATTTCAAAAAGTTAAACCAGAAAGAAATTGTTCTTGAGGCATTGCTCAGTCTTACCATCTTAACTTTCCCACTTGCTCAGTTAAAGTGCAAGTAGCTAATGATAGCCACAGTGATATGCAGCGAGGTTGCCAACAATGCTCTGTTTTGAAGATGTCCCAGTCTTAACAGATGGTAGTTTTGTAAAGTGGGGTGCTAGATTTATCCTTAATTTCCTTGCAGCAGTTCTTTTGGCTGCAGTTTTTGTATCAATGTCAGATCTAGCTTCCATTAGTGGAAGCATATGTGCTACAGAGCTGTCATGATGTATTCCTAAATGAAAACAAGTTTCTAGTAGCATTCCCACTCATGTCAATGGGAATTCAGAAGGGTCAGCCAGGCCACTCAAAACAGCAACCATGCAAGAAAGGAACTCTTGGTTGTCACAAAAAGCAAAGCAGACAAAAAGCACACACTATGGTTGACTCTAATGTCACATACCTAAGTGAACAGATCAAGCTGTTGCAAAAGTGTCAGGATATTTTAAATTATTTTATTCAGAAGGCAAATGCCATGAATAACTGACACGCATATTTATTTAGGCCATGATCCATGAATTGCCCAAATGAAAGCAGTGATAATATTGATCAAAGATGGATTCCCACATCTTTGGGATGTTGGAAAAATAAGGACATGCCAAACTGCTTTGTTTTATTTTTGTCCTGAACAAGACTACATGTGTACAAATCTCAAACTTCCTTAAGAAGCCTTTCACACAAAGCTTTTCTTAAACAACTTTTCCATTTGTCTCCCTCCATCAAGACAAATATTTTCTCTTTGTTCTTAAGGCAAACCTTCCGAGAGTCTTGCAATGTGATAAGCCTGTATAATCCACTTTATGAGAAGATCTCCAATATAATTTGCATGATGTTGAGCAGTGTAAGATGATAATTTAGGCAGAGGTATTTGAAAAATCCTGGAGCAGATTTTCTTGTTTTTCAAGCAGAGTAGGCTTGCAATGAGCCAAAACCACATGAGAGCATTAACATTTAGATGAATAGTGAAGGTGCTACAGTAATGGAATGAGGGTAAGGTATGAAAGCAATGAGCAATTTATAATAATTTCTGTTTGTTTCTCAGAAGATGAGACAATATGGAAGACAGAATATAAACAGGCTTCCACACGTAATTACTCCTTTATTTTCAAACAACACATTATTTGCTGTATGTGCATATTTGAAAGAACAAGAAGTTTAGAGATTCAAAGTACTGTTTTGAGTTCTATTTTCTTATGTGTTTGCCATAACACATAATTTTTTAAAAAAAAAATTTTTTTCTGTGGATGTGCTAGCTTTTCATTCTAATAATGCTTAGGAGAAAAGGTGGCAAACCTTAGTTACTGCTTTAGCTGGTGATAGACATTGTTGAAAACGGACCACCATGCAAAATAAGGTATCATGTCTAAAAGTCTATTTAGACTAATGTACATCATGTCTTTAGGTATTCAGAAAAAAAACCAACAAACCCAAACCAAAGCATTTCAGTGTTTTACATAACAGACCTTAGAAGTCAAACCCTTTAATAAAAATCTAACCGTGTGTTTTAGGATCCGAACCATGATTCAGATGGTTGAAACTCCTAATTTCTCTGCCAACTTGACTAGGATACTTAGTGTCACTTCAGTTCCCTTTGAAAAAGCAGATTATCTCCATCTTCATATTTGGATCTTACGAGAGATAATTTTCCAATCTTTTTCCATGAGGTGTTCTGATACTATCACGTTGATAATGTTGAAAGATGCACAGGTGGAAATGAATGTTCCCATTTCACGTATTCTCATAGCATGGCCACTATGACTACAGGGAGCCATTTAAATCCATCTGGCTGCACTGCATCCTTCATACCCAGGGCTCAGCCAGAGTCCACAGGAGCATGAGACTTAAGGTACCCTGCTTCTGTGCTTCCTCACATTCAAACCATGCCTCATGAATCACCCATGGCTCAGGAAAGAGAAGGTCATTCTGGAACAACTCTTCTTCCTTTGGGATTCAGCTGTTAGTCAGCGATGGAGGCAGGAATGCTGATAGAAAAAGTAAACCCCGTTCCTTCATATGGAGAGTCCCATATGGATGGGACTTCTGTGAATGCCACCAAGTCATCTAACATCTTATCCCCAGGGTATAGCTGAATAATGAAAGTGTTCAAAAAAGGTCTAATGCAGTCTGCTTACAAAATACACTGAATTAGGCAGCAATCAAGTTTGAGCTTTGCTGAAAACTGTTTTTGGGAAGGTGGGTGGCTCAGGTGTGGAGATCTGATGTTGAGGAAAGAGTGCCTGCTCTGCCACAGAGAGCTATCCTTGCCTTTGCAAATCATTTAGCCATTCTAAAACAACGTGACACCATTAGTAGGTGAGCATCCTGGCATAAAGCCCAGGTTCTCTCTGTGAAAGAGTAGCTGTCAGAGCACCTGAGCTTGTCTCTTGCCCCTCATCATGCTGGAGGGATGTCTCTTTCACATGGACAGTCCTGAGACTGTGACCACCCTGCATTGCATATCCAATATGCGGCAGCAATATCCCAGGTACTCTGGAAACTATGCTGCAGGACTAGATTGGATTTTAAAGATTATGGAAGGACCAGACAAACTTGTGGGCGGTGTCTGGGCACTGTGGGAACAAGTGGTATTAGCATCACCACAGGCAGGACTAGGCGGATTATATTCCTTATCTATCATTTTTCTCTCTGGAACAATATTGCTATTATTTTAGCAGAAGAAAGAGAATCTATTTTTTACACATTTTAATAACAGTCTTGTCTCTTTTCCTTGCAGTATAAATACACAATGCCTGCCCATCCTCTGCCACTGCCATGCCAGTGGACACCAGCAACCTAGGTGACAAGGACAAAAGCCATTGCTGCAGCCCACACTGCAGCCTGCCAAGCAAGCCCCGGTCCAGCACAATGAAGCACAGCCACGATCCCTACAGGGGCAGCAGCAATTTCACCAAGGAGAACTTTCAGGGGTTCAGCAACAGTTGCCAGCCGCCAGAAGTCAACAGCAGGTAGTTTTCATGCATGTAGGCCCATTGAAATTTGTCCTTTCTTTTGGCTTGACCAGTCTCTGGACAGGTTCTGCGCTACAGGTAGTTTGCCAGGCTCATTTCTGCACTTTGACTTACTTAAATAAGACAGTGTTTATTTCCATTGGGAATGGTAGTAGCCAGATTGGAACAGATGGAAATGGTAGGGTGGTGTCTCTCTATCTCTCCCCTTTGTGGTGCCAGTTCTGTCTGGAGAAAGTATAATGAACACCAATGGAAAGAAGGGCATGCAAGTCAAGATGGAATATATCCTCTAAGATCTTTAACTCAAGAAGCTTATGGTCATTTCACTCAGAAAATTCATCCTGCAAGATGAATACGGATAGGCTCTCAGGCCGCCTTATTTAACAGAATCCCTCCAACGACTTCAAGGGCTGTGTAGATTTGGTTCTTGCCCAGTGCAAGACCAGACCTACATCCTGCAGATAAAGGCTGAATTGCAATACCCCTTTCCCCGTGAAGTTACCACATGGGTTTATTTCAGGAAATAAAATAATGCAAGTGCTAAGGAACACCTAGTGTGCTTGAAAGCTTGTGTATTGTTCCAGCTTTATCAGTTGCTCTAGTAACAGATATTACCTTTTTCCCTTACTTTCATTGGTATTGAAAATGTACAAAGAACAGCAGAAGATTGTTTGAAGGAAGACCAGGTTGCAAAAGTGCTCTCTTGATGTAAATATGTTCTTTAGCCAGACCAAATACATTCCATCGATGCAGTATGTCATTTAAAATTTCTTCTTTTTTACTTTCTGCTAGCTGATTCTCTCTCTGTTCAGCAAGTCTTAGTCTTTTTCAAGTATGTACACTGGCTGCTTTTTTCTAAACAAATGCAGTTATCAGTACCAAAATATTCAGGATGTTTGCGTTCCAAAGTGATTATAGATTTTAATGTACAGCTTTCTTAGGTACTGTAACACAATTATGCACAATTATGCAAAGTTTTGTGGCAACGCTTGGTTGGACTAAATTGTCATATTCTCAGTCAGGACTAGGAACTGGATGAGGAGATGTCATTTTTGCAGAAACAGTAAGTCAGAAAAGCATCTGTCTGTGTAAAAAATGTATTTGTAAAGGCAAGCTGGAAATTCTCTTCAAATGCCTCAAAGCTGTTTTCAGCTGCACCTACATGAATGGTGAAGGCAGATGCACCTTTGGTATGTCTGCCGTTGCTGGCAGAGATGGTGAGACACAAACCAGCTCTCTCCCAGGAGCTGAGTAGTCACATTCAGCATACATATTGCTCTGACCTAATGCATTTCAATAGCTCTGGCCCACAGCAAGCAGGGCATAAGTGAAGCAGATGTGACCATCTATACTTACCTGTGTGCCCCCCAAAGCAGAGTCCTGGTCATTCTTTCCAGCATCCATGGCACTGAACACTTGCTAACACAAACAAATTATTCTTTTCTTTCGCTCCTGCTATACCCAACTGCATATCAATTAGTCTCAGGAAGGGGAAACACAACAGTCCTTAGAACACCATTTACCTATTTCCCGTGTCTCACTCTCCAATTCTTTCTGCTTCTACTCAGCTGCATTGGTTTAATTCACTGATTATTATTTTTTGTTTTATCTAGCTTTACCCTCAGCTGTTTCTTCTGTCCTATGAAGCAAGCAAGGGGTAAGTTTATTTCAGTTTTTCTCACCCACAGACAACTCTCCTTCCTGTGGACATTGCTGTGGGTAAAATTCGGCCTGAATTGAAAGGCTGATGTATTCAAAGCCATGGCACGGATATTTATGTACTCCCCTTGCTCAATAATGGCCAGTGGACTTCTGTGTCTAGCAAAGTTTGTTTTAAAATCTGTTTCAAAATTTCTGCCAGAATGCCTTTTTCACTCTGTTTTCCCCTAAAAAACTTTATTTTGTTCGGTGGTTTAACAGTTACCTTGCCTGAATAATTTCTACTGTCTATTTATCATGGTGTCCCTGCAAGACTTGACATCGGGAGCTCTGAAGAAATTCAGGTGAGTCATATCTGGGTCATTTCCATTAGAAGGGACATCTGGCTCTAAGTGATCATAAGGCAAGACAGCCTGGTCTTTTTGAAAAGAAATTTCAATGTAACTGTTCTGTGTATTCACAGTCTTCTTTCAATCACAACCTAGGGCTTCATGATCTTTGCAACACATATTTGTGTAGAGGTTACTGTAAGGTTATGTACATTGTTCGATCACAAAATTGTTCTCATTGTAAGACTTCCTTACACTATGGAAGCAGGACACAGAGGTCAAATGTAAATGAAAATTAAAGTCCTGCAGTGTGGTCATGGAAGAAGCAGGTGAGATAACTCAAAAACTTCAAGTATTTCCCAGTGGATAGTTACTGTCTTGGAAAAGGACCAGAAAAAATTAATAATCAGGACTTTAAAAGCTACACTCAGATGGTAGCTTTCTTTCTTAGGCCTAAAGTCCACAGTTGAGGGCCATTTCCACGTGTTTCAAGAAGTAGGTGTTTACTGATAGCAGGAGGAGACAGGAACTGGTGGTCCGTCTGGCATGGCCACAGTATGAAGACTTGGCTGGTCTGTGTAGCACCTGTTTCTGAAGGGTTGTCACTCCAGTTACTGGCTTCCATACCACAAATGGCTGTGAAGGATAGCTAGCCTTCTGCCTAGGCTTGCCAATTGCAGCTGACTGCACACATTGATGAGAAGATGAGTAAATAACATAGTCTTTTCAACTTGTTTTTTCTTCAGGGAGGCAGAGTGGGCTCTGCCTCCCTGAAGAAAAAACAAGTTGAAAAGACTATATTATTTACTCATCTTCTCATCTCATCATCACCAGGCTCTGGTGCCATGCTACCCATTTTTATTGGCATATACAGTGGATTAGGAAAGGGACCCCAAAACTCAGCCCTCCAGGGACAAAAGTGCTGGTGCACTGGGTTGTCAATCAGATGCAGAGAGGTTCTTCACTTTAAGGGGCTTTCCCATCAGACGGGGGGAATGATGTCTGTCTTCCAGATGGGATGCTGGTGGGTCACAGTGAACCTGTGACATGCTGGAAGGAATTTTCCAAATGATCCTATGCATCCAGCAGGCTGGAGCAGAGGGATTTTTGAGGAACCATGTACCACTGCCAGGTCAGAAGGAACTCAGTTTTCCCCAGCAGCCTTGTACCCTTAATTTTTATAGCTCAGTCCCTCTGGAGATCTAGAAAGTGACTATGTATCCCACCTTGTATTCTGGTGGCCTGCGTATACTCCCAAGCAGGAAATGAAGCCCGGCAGTTACTGATCATGTAGGGTATAAAGCTCTTCCAAGAACTGTGACGTGCCCTGCTTCTGTACTATACATCTGTTTTCTCTGCATGATGCATTGGCAAAGGAGATATAGTAACATGCTTTTCTGGGGCTTGCAATAAAACATTAATTATACTAACCAATGTATTCAGCTATGGAAACTCTAGCGCAAAGATTTTTCTTTCTGTATTATTTGGGAGAGGGGAAAAAAGATGATTAATAGTGAATTTTGTTAATGCAATGAATTGCTGTAAACTTGCTCTTCATGGTGCTGCATGTGCATGTGTAGGGTGGTATGTACTCAACTTTTCCTGCTAAATGTCTCCTTGGTAGCAAGCAGAAATGCATCTTAAGTGACAAATGCTTTTGTGACGTTGTTTTGTACTGGGAGACTGCATCTGTCCATGTGTGAGCTAGGATATTATCTGAGAACAAAGTAGTGATTAAGTAATAAAAATTAATTCCACCATGTGTTTAACTGCTGCTTTTTTTGAATAAATTAATAAATGAATAAATTGAATAAATGAATAAAAAAAAAAACCACAAAAAACCACACTTCAAATCCTGAATGTGAGAATAGGAGATGGAAGATATCAGACGCTGTTTCAGATATCCAAGAAACGCTGCCTTTGCTTTCGAAAACACACAGCCAGATGTTCAACATAGTCTTGAGTCAAATAGATCTATACCAGACTTTTGACCTCCAATCTTGTCAGAGGTCTGCCCAGTCTGAGAGGGGTTCTGTGCAGACACAGTGTCCAGGGCAGCTTGCTGTGTGTACGTGCTGCGTGTCCACATGGCAGGGCAAGGCTTCTGCCACAGCTGTGTTCAAGAACAGAGAGACAGCAACTTGAGTGGTATTGCCAGCGTGAACTTTAATCCATTACATCCATCACATCTCTTCAGAGCAATTTGCATCAAAACTGAAATGAGGTAAGAGTCAAAGCATTGCTGATATGGAAATGCCATCCTAGGGAAGAGCACTATCAACTTATGCTTACATCTGGGGAGAGTATCTTCAACTCCTGGCGACAGGCATTACTTCTATGACTGATTGCTACTGTCTCTGTCACATTACTAGAGGTAAACAGCAGAGGTGTTATGGGTCCTAGAGACTTCTGTAGGACAGTAGAGAAGTATTCTCCTTTCTCAACAAGCAGGTCTATCTCAAGGCCTCTGCTCCTCGTTACTCTACAGACTCACTTGTGTCATGTGTGTCAAGGTATTTCAGCCCATTGTCATCTGGGTCATGTAGGGGCACACAACTCTTGGTATGGGATAAGGGTGACATGCAGTGCTCAAGTGCCAGTATGAATTGTTGTATATCTTGTGCTACTTGTGTTGCACACTGGCTTACTGTGACTTTCTGCCCAGCAGAGGTGGGAGGTCCACACAGGTGAGACTGGAAAAGGCTGAGGACTGAGACTTGCAGAAATTCTGAGGAGGAGAAGGGGTAAGAGAGAAGAAGAATGTAACCACACCAGCAAAAGGGTATAAAGAGAGCAGGGATAAGGAGGGGGCACCAGGAAATAACAGAGGCCCTGTTTTTCCATTTCAGTTAAACCTTTCTCACCTGCAGGCAAGGTTGGAGAAGTTCTCCTTAGCGTGGGTGAAAGTGGCAGAACAAGGCTCAGCTGCATCTACTCCTGGATAGTATGAGAAAAGGTAACAACAGATATGTTGAATATAAACCACACTGGCAGCTCTGTATCTGTTATTGGGAGCTACTGGGTTGTTTCATAGGTCTAGATCATAGCAAACAATGGTTTTAGCAAGCTCTGTGATTACACAAGGACTTTGCACTTCTGCAGCTTTTCATAATCTATTTGAACTTCGTTCAAGCATTTCTAAGCCAAGTGCATTGGATCAATTGAAAAATATGTAACAATTGTGTAATATGAGCTTCTCTCTTGGGTATTTCTCCTCATCTAACACTTTTAAGAGCGCTTGGACAGTCTTACAGTAGTCTGTCCCATCATCATACCCATTTATCATAGGGGAGTTCTTTTATCCTCGTGTTTGGGTGTACAAATCAAAATTCGTAGGGACTTGCTCAAGTGCTTTCAGGCAAATGATAAGAAACAAGGAAGGTGAAAAGAAGCAAGGCAGGTGAACTCCAGGCTTTAGCCTACAGCTGATGTCCTAATCACCTTTGGTAATGCTCTGGAAAGGAGGAATATATTGCCAATATGTAATTATCTTTCTCCATCCATTTCCAGAGAGATGAAGAGCCCCTAGGAGAAGTTGTTGAGGGAATACGGAGATTTATCGTGCTTCCGTTTCCCAGGAGCTCAGTCCTGCAAGGTCATCAGTGTACACGCTTTGGAAGTTAAGATTTATTGGAAGCACTTGCTTTGTTAGAGCTCTTCCATGATTAGGAGTATTCAACAAATCTGGGGAAGGAGATAAGGAGTCTGGTATTTCTTTTGAATCATTTATTACACGGAATGCTTCCCAAAGAGGAACTAAGTAAAAGCAAGGCCCAGTAAGACAGTGTCTTACGGAGAGAGCAGAAGGGATCAAATTTGACAGAATAAGAGAACAGCAACAGTAAGAGGCTTTTCAGAACGAATGGAGTAGCAGAGGAGTTACACAGCTTAAAAAGCATTCAGGAGGGGGTGTAAAAATGAATGCATCATGCAGTTAGTGCTCCTGCCAAAAGTGGTACAAAACAAGACAGCTCATTACAGCAGCTCTAAAGATACAGACAGTACCACTTTGCACAAGTCAATGCACTAATTTGCTCCTTACTGCCTTCTATCAGATATAGTCTCTGTGATCTACTTCACCGGTGCTCCTTGACTGTATTAAGTATTTCTTTACATTTTCCTTGCCACTTGTAGCCTTGAATTTGCATGGCAGAAGAGTTTTCAAAGTACCTGCTGGAACATATGACAGTCCTCAGTAATGCTGCAATTTGCTGTAATCTCAGTTGCTGGATTTGCACAGCAGTCTGCTAGATCTGTAAATTTGTCTTGTTATAGCACAACCTCCCTCCACCCACCCCAGACTCCGCTTCACATTCACTGAACAGATTTTTTCCCTTCTCCTCTTTCGAATATGGGACCTCGCTCCCCACCAGCTGCATTTTACCTTTAGGGGAGTATTATCCCTTAGTCTGGGCAGTTGGTCAAGCACAGCATTTCCCAGAGCTTGTGAGCACTTGAGCTTTATGAGCCCACACTTCAGGGAACCACAATAGCTGCGAGCAATTGGACCTACTCTGCTTGTAAAGATCTCCCAGCAGAGTCACTTAGACGTGTTTTTTGTTAGACAGCATGAGCACTCGGCTGTAGGCAAAGGTTAAAACACCACCACAGCCATGTATATTTCCCTGTCCCGGTTTCCTCAATGCTCCTGACGTTTCTCAGTCCAGGACTTCTCTTTCAGCATGTCATCTCTCTCAGATCATGAACAAAAATAAAATGGAGGGACTCACGCATCCTTTATCCTCTTCTAGTCCAACTTAGAGGGAACTGCCTGGAGAACCCCATCCTTTCACAGATGCCCTGACTGGTTTCAGCAAATTCTGCCTGGGGAGCAGCTGTCTGGATACCAGAAAGTGTTTCTCCTCAAAGAACCTATTCATTGCATTGCTCATTCATGACAGCTGTGTATGTCTGTGAATCAAGTTCAGCTTTGAGGTACACATGCTTGCAGATTAGCTGTTTCTTATACTCAACCAATGCCGTTGGGAAGAAGTTAAACCCTTGAGGCAGAGTGAGATGCAGTTTGAGATTAAACAGGTAAGCTGATTAAACAGGTAAACTAACTGGTTCATGAAACCAGTCAGAAATTCTTTACCTTAATCCAAAATATTCTCTGTAGATAAAAAAATAATGACCTGGGAGGTGTCTTTTGCCAGTGGTATGATTTTTTTTAAAGTGTGACCCTTGTGGATACCTAAGGAGTATGCATATAGACTATCCATTGATTTAGTGGGCTTCAAGTATTGAAATACATTAGAAGCCAAAGGCCTCACAAGACTCTGGCACTCAGTTAGGCCACAACAGTTATATTGAAATAGTTTTGCAAATAAATACTGGATATCAGCAAGTTCCAGGGCAACTACTCTGTTTTTGAAGTGAATGAAGATAAGTGGGTGTAAGTTTTTTGTGAAAATCTCTGTGCAAATAATTAGTTCAGTGTGATTAATCTCTGTGTATGTTGCTTTTAGACCCTTAAAACCAATTTTTTCTGAGAAGATAAATCTGGAATTTTCTTTGTCTGTGATGAATGATAAGGACAGACAGTGAGGACCCTGCTGATAGGAAATGGGCTGCTGCACCAAGCTGGCTGTTGTGCTTCTCTAGGTAAGAGAGCACTAGAAGAGAGTGTCAGCATTTCAAAGTGTCTGTCACAGTGGTAACGCAAACAGCCTGCTTGGACCACCTCTGATCTGCTGCCAGGTTTCAGATGATTGTGATCGAAGTGTTGTCAAAAATAAGGTTAGGAAGCACTCACAAGGTCCTGTCATCTGTCTGTCTTCTGCTCTATTTTCTGCACTTCAGTTGTACCATGCCACTTCCCACATATGTTGTCTAGCCTTTTCTTAATGACTTCCTCCAATAGAGACACCAAAAAATCCTCCTTTTAATGTCTAATTTAACATTGCTATAAGTTAAAATCATTGCTTGTTCCCTTTGACTCGGGAGACCATCATAGTCTCTTTGTTCATGCAGGGAAGTTTACCTAGCTGAAGCATATTTCTCTGCATTACCTGTAAGAACAGCCCTGATCCTTTCACTCTTGTCTTTTAGACTTCTGAAGAGCCACATTGTCCTCCTCAAAGAGATGTAGCCCAAGGAATTATGTAGTGCCCAAGACAAGACACAGCGACTCATATAGTCCCTGCTGGTCCTGGCCTGCTTTGTAGAAAGCAATCATGTTCCTATTATATCTTTATGGTATAACACAAAGCTAAGATGCTACTGAAGAAGTCCCCCAGCCAGCCCAGCACTCCTGGTCCAAGCCACAGCCCAGGCTTTCAGGAGCCATCCCACCCTCCCCCTTGTGGAAGACTAGCACTGTACATCTAGCTTACTGGCCCTGGGACCACACTATAACATGGACTTATCAATTATAGCTATGGCTCCTTTCCAACATTTCATAGAATCATAGAATGGTTTAGGTTGGACAGGACCTTAAAGATTGTCTTGTTCCAACCCCCCTGCCAGGGACAGGGACATCTCCCAGTAGACCTGGTTGCTTGAAGCCCCATCCAACCTGGCCATGAACACTTGCAGGGGTGGAGCATCCATAGCATCTCTGGACAACTGATCCAGTGCCTCACCACGCTCACAGTAAAGAATTTCTTCCTAATATCTAATGTAAATCTACCCTCTTCCAGTTTGAAGCCTCTTGTCCTATCACTGCACACCTTTGTAAAAAGTCCCTCTCCAGCTTTCTTGTAGGCCCCCTTCAGATACTGCAAGGCTGCTACAAGGTCCCCCTGGAACCTTCTCTTCTCCCAAATGAAAAACCCAAACTCTCAGCCTGTCTTCATACGGGAGCTGCTCCAGCCCTCTGATCATCTTTGTAGCCCTCCTCTGGACTCACTCCAACAGGTCCACATCCTTCTTCTGCTAAGGACTCCAAAGCTGGATGCAGTACAGCAGGTGGCATCTCACAAGAGTGGCGTAGAGGGACAGAATCACCTCGACCTGCTGGCCACGTTTCTTTTGATGCAGACCAGGATACAGTTGGCCTTCTGGGTTGCAAGAGCACATTGTTGAGCTTCTCATCCACCAACAGGCACAAGTCCTTCTCCTCAGGGCTGCTCTCAATCCATTCTCAGCCCAGCCTGTATTTGTGCTTGGGATTGCCTCAACCCAGATGCAGGACCTTGCATTTCGCCTTGTTGAACTTCCTGAAGTTGGCACGGGCCCACATTTCAAGCCTATCAAGGTCCCTTTTGATGTTATCCCTCCCTTCCAGCGTTTCTCTTGGTACTCTACCGGGCACCTGGAAAGGCAGTTGGGATCTCAAACCCAGAAACAATGTTATTTCATTACAAAAGCAGCACAAAACAAAAAAGCAGATCTGGCATCATGAAGATTGGTGCGAGTACCCAGGAATGAGTCCTTCTCCTGTCTCCCTTGCCTGAATACGTAAGGTTAATCCAACTGCTTCCAATGGGACAGAAAAGAGATTTCTTCCAGAACAAAATGCCAGAGACTTCTCTTTTTTTAGTGCCTTCCAGCAACGATCATCTGCTAGGACCATCTGGACATCATGAGTTCAATCAGTTTCCTCTGTTAAAAGTGAACTTGGCTGTCAAAAGAGCGGCAGTACCCTTTTCTGTTACATTTGTAGCTGACATTGCTTGCATTTTCCGGTTGACCATACACTGTGATACAAATTTTGTTTGGTTTCACCTCTCCTCCCCTATTCTCCCCTCCTTTGCGGAGATTTTAAACAGCATCATTTATAAAAGTATTGTGGAAAGGTGAACCCAAGAAGATCCTTCATTCTCCACCACTCATTTTAATTATGGAGCATGCCCACCCCCAAAGACTTGGAATAAAGGAATTATAATGTAGCTATTCTTTGATAATTGCAGCCCTCCTTTCAAGGGGACTTCCCATCTGTGGCACTCTATTGCTTGTCTTCCCTGGCATCTGAGCAGCTCACAACTCTCATTGTCCTACAATATTCCCAAGGGGCTAGGAAGGGCATGGAGGAATGTCTGGAGGCTGCTTTCAGTGAAACATTTGGTTGCATCCTTTGGTATCTATGTTGCAGGGGGTTCTCGGGGATTTAGTGGTGCTTGAAGCAGTCCCTGGAGAAAAGCTTGGGCTGTATTCAAAACAACAACAATCAGTGTCCCATTTACACATGATGTTTACCTTTCCCAGATGCAGGACCTTGCATTTCGCCTTGTTGAACTTCCTGAAGTTGGCACGGGCCCACATTTCAAGCCTATCAAGGTCCCTTTTGATGTTATCCCTCCCTTCCAGCGTTTCTCTTGGTACTCTACCGGGCACCTGGAAAGGCAGTTGGGATCTCAAACCCAGAAACAATGTTATTTCATTACAAAAGCAGCACAAAACAAAAAAGCAGATCTGGCATCATGAAGATTGGTGCGAGTACCCAGGAATGAGTCCTTCTCCTGTCTCCCTTGCCTGAATACGTAAGGTTAATCCAACTGCTTCCAATGGGACAGAAAAGAGATTTCTTCCAGAACAAAATGCCAGAGACTTCTCTTTTTTTAGTGCCTTCCAGCAACGATCATCTGCTAGGACCATCTGGACATCATGAGTTCAATCAGTTTCCTCTGTTAAAAGTGAACTTGGCTGTCAAAAGAGCGGCAGTACCCTTTTCTGTTACATTTGTAGCTGACATTGCTTGCATTTTCCGGTTGACCATACACTGTGATACAAATTTTGTTTGGTTTCACCTCTCCTCCCCTATTCTCCCCTCCTTTGCGGAGATTTTAAACAGCATCATTTATAAAAGTATTGTGGAAAGGTGAACCCAAGAAGATCCTTCATTCTCCACCACTCATTTTAATTATGGAGCATGCCCACCCCCAAAGACTTGGAATAAAGGAATTATAATGTAGCTATTCTTTGATAATTGCAGCCCTCCTTTCAAGGGGACTTCCCATCTGTGGCACTCTATTGCTTGTCTTCCCTGGCATCTGAGCAGCTCACAACTCTCATTGTCCTACAATATTCCCAAGGGGCTAGGAAGGGCATGGAGGAATGTCTGGAGGCTGCTTTCAGTGAAACATTTGGTTGCATCCTTTGGTATCTATGTTGCAGGGGGTTCTCGGGGATTTAGTGGTGCTTGAAGCAGTCCCTGGAGAAAAGCTTGGGCTGTATTCAAAACAACAACAATCAGTGTCCCATTTACACATGATGTTTACCTTTCCCATGTGTTAACTCAGGAAGCTGGGATTTGGCAGCCATCAAGAGCCGAAGATCTAGATCATTCTGTGTTGGTTTGGACTGAAGCAGAATGGATGGCACTAGTGAATGTTTTAAGCTCCATCATCTATCTGGGCTCAGTGGGACCCTGCAGACTCCTGCTGGTCTCAGGGGATGGGATGTGTGACAGACAGAGATGAACTAGCAGAAACATAGCTGCAGCTATTTCACGGAGTGTCAGTTTAGTTCAAGTAACTACCAAAAGCCAATGCAGTTGGCCTTATACTGATGCAATACATTGATGTTTATTCACTGGTAAGCACTTCCACAAGTGATACAGCCTAAATGGTCTAACCTACTGTTTTGCACACAGGAACCTGTGACAGACCAGGAAATTAAAGACAGCTAATACCCTCACTGCTAATTTCCAAAGATTTACCAGGTCTCTGCTGTAGGAAGTTGAAGATGTTCAGCACACCAGACTGAGTACTAGCCTGTCTGCACAACTCTGAGACAGAACTTATTACTGCTTGAAGCTAACTTCATGGGAACTGACCCAAGTCATGCACACCTGTACTTTGACTGCAGAAGGGGGAATCCCAGTATTTACTCTGTCAGAAAGACCTTTGAAAAATACCAATTGTACAGACTTTAAAACAAACCACAAAACTTTTCTGTAAGGTGTTTTTCTGTCTTTTAGAAATTGTTGAGCCTGTCAAAGTTTGCCTCCCCAGGCCACGTGTGATTCTTGTGCCTTGAGGAGAAAGGTTTGCAGATCCATGCAGACAAATTGCCCTGAGTCACCAGCTCAGTTAAGCAGAAAGGGGGGCAAAGGGGGAGGCAGATTTCCTTACCTGTAAACAAAGACAGCAAAAAACGGAAAATTAATGCCTAAGTCAGACTTACAACACTGGAAACAAAGGCTCACCATTCAAAGGGGAGAGTGGCGACAAAACAAGGTGCTTAAACATTCTGCTGACCTCTCCACATCTACCTTTTAATCTTTTATTAGCCTTCAGCAGCATTCTGATGTAACTCCTGCTAAACAGACATTTAACTTCCAGCTAAGAAACGTGATGGAAGGAGCACACCACAGGAAAGCACTTTGACTTCTTTGCTGCTTTTCAGACTTACTTTCAAGCCCTGTCTTTGGTGTTCTGTAGTAGTGTGTTGACAAAGGAACTGCAGTCTGCCTTACCCTGGTACGCCCTTCGTTGTCCTTTTAGCCTGATAACAGCGTGCTGCATCTTGCGTTGGTTCAGAAGATTGGGGTGGTAAACTGTTCTGGAATGCTGTATATTTTAATAGTAGGGTATTGCATATAATGCAATACTGGTATCTAAAATGCTAGCCTGTTATGTGTGCTACATAGATACAGGTTTACTACTGGAAAAGGTAAAGAAGGGTTCTCTTCTTTACCCTTACAGCATCTGCATTCTCTCCTTCTATAGTGGCAGCAGAAATGCCTGAGGACATGCTTCTCATCTTAGCACAGTCTCATACCATTCTTTTGGCACCGTTACACACCGCACATGCGATTGTGTGGGAAGTATAAGATCTATTATATGCATCGTATGAGGCAGCCATGCAACTGCTAATTTGCTAATTTGTTCACATCAGGGCTGTGTCTGTCCCCTGGTGCTTGATGTGCTGCAAAGGAGGTATGCATTCCTGAGGGCCTTGGGTGAAGAAAACTCTCCTTCTTCAGTTCCAGGCAGGCAGTTCGAGGCGTTCATCCCTGTCAAGATTGAGGCAGCTGTGGACATGTGTGTAGATGTAGTGTGGCCAGTTTTAGAGTTCTTAAAAAAAATCTATATTTGGCAGCCATTAGAGTATAAAATTCAGTAAGAAGCTTTCTGAAATTTGAGTTGGAAAACCTCCAGCACCCTTCTACATGTAGGTTTAAGCCCCAGTGCATCTCCTCCATGCTGGAATGCAGCTGTATGGGCCAAAGATTTGACCAGGAGCACATAAGGATCTCTTTATACATCAAGTCTGTGGTGCTGGGGATGAGGCCTGAGGTCTGGGGAGGCTGGGGAAAAGATCTACCTACAACTCACATCAGCCATCCCACTCTGGCTCTAAACAGCTTGCTTGGACATTGCTAAATCTGTACATGTAGCAGTCTGGAGGTGGCACATAGTTTGGTTTGGTTATTCCCAAAACTTGTCATTGCCTACAGGACAGGGCAGTTCTCCTGCTGTAGATACCCAGGCACCTTGGCAGATGTCCTAGGCAGTTTCACTTAGCTGGGACCTGACAGGACACAGACATACAGGCACCTGAAGTCTGTGGTGGCTCCTGCAGCACACCGGTCTTGTGGGGACTTTACCCTAAAGCAAGATGGTAAGGCAGGGTAACGCTTACCCCCTGGAACAACACAGGGGGAATTGCGTGGGGCCTTCGGACTTCAGCCTCACCCACGACACGAAGTTGTCAGTACTGCAGGGGGTCTGTCCTTTCTGTGAGGAGGTGACTGGGTTGGGACCAGGCTTGCCCCTGACAGGTTCTGTGAGCTTTCTTCCACATTGATGGTTCACATGCAAAGTACCCAGAGCAGGCTAATGGAGAGACTTTGTGGGCAATTTTGTAATGATCCCAGCCTTTTCCAAAAGGGGAAAAAACAAAGAGTTTCCTTTTAGGGCAAAACTGACAGTGCCCAATGTGGAGGGTGGAAAAGTGTCTCCCGGAGAATGGACGCAGACCCACGCTTTACTGACACAGTGTAGACTTACTAGCACATGGCCAGCATGTGGTACAGTGGGCATTTGCACATCTGGAAATGGGCAGAAATCCTGCTGTTTAACTGGGTCTCCTGGCCAATTTAGGAAAGAGCTGGGCAGACTGCAGAAGAGAAATGTCTATTTCATAAAAGAACGATTGCAGTCTTTTAATTTGGTTTCTGACATAATATGGGTCAGACAGTACTATGCAGCAATTTCTGCGTTGGCAGGAGCTTCCTTCACTTATTGGAGAGGGCTTCAAAGAAGACTCAGCTCTCTGGGCAAATGTCAGCCATTGCAGGCAGCCTTTACTGGAGGGCTTGTTTTGGGTTTCCTGCAATTTCTCTAGGTAAGCTTTATGAAATGAGATCAGGCCCAGTGTTTATTATCTAGAAGCTGGAGATGGGACTGGTTAGCGAGTTTTTGTAAGCCACACCTTTGCAGTGAACTCGGAGCAGGCTTGGGTATCCAATGGGTGATAATGCATCAGTTTTGCTCTCTCCTCAGGTGTGCTGGTGAGGGCTGATGATGCACCACCTCTCCCATGCCTCCTTGGGATGTCTGGGGCAGTGCCAGTGAGTGTCAGCATCTCTACTTGGCGTGCACATGTCTCTCTTAAACACAGATATGACTGAGAAATTTTGATTGCTACGTGCTATTCGCTATTGATTTGCTATTCACTATTGTCTCACCAATAGTAAGACAAAGTTTAAAAACTCCCAAATCTATTATAAAATCTTTATCTCCTAACCGGTTATAAAATTCTCATCACAATAGCCCTATTTCCCCAAATACTCCTCTTTTCTAAGAAAACTCTCATCCAAGAGCATTCATTACCAAAACAAAATGCTGGCCCTTCTTTTATTTTGTTATGTTCAGCTTCCATCTTCCTTAGGTTTTCTCTCATTCAGAAATAAGCTGACAAAAAGCTGGTGAATGTGATTTTATTTCGTGGAAACACAGCAACAAGAAAGACAAGACAAGAAAGGTATTAAAAAAATATATATTTTACAGTGGAACAAAACCAGACATTGATACAGATTTTCTGATGATACAGCAGTTGCAATTATTACTTTATCAAATATGAGCTGTCCTTTTTATTATGGCTACTTTTTTCTTTACCATGTCAGCTCCAAAAAGGTATATTTGGAAGGAAAAATGAGGTAAAGACACTTTCTTTATTTTTTTTGTAATTTTTAGTCAGTTTTTAGCCTGTACTTATGGTACTGTTTTCACAGACATCAGCTAGTTTTGAATAAGATGCACAGGGACAAAACACATTCAGATGCAAATACTACATGTATATTGTCATACCTTTTGATATAAATGCTGTCTTAGTGTGATATAGTGGACAATAACCACTGCCAAAGGATGCCCTATGTCTCACATGTCAAATCAGAAGGCAAAGTATTTTTTTCATATTCTGCACACCTTTCTGAGTTTTAATTGGATTTTCCATTGTCAAGTAGGATCATATTTATTCCTTCAGTGTAGTTTCATTTGACTTTGGATGGTAGGCAGTCATAAAAATGGACATGGCAGTTATCACACCTTTAAGAGGAAGAGGGTAGTTCTCACTGAAATCAGCTATGTTTCCAGGCTTTCTGAAGGCAGAGGCAGACGTCTTGACACTACTAACAGTGTCATACATACATGTAAGCCGGAGAAATAAATCACATTTGTAGCGTGACATTTAACTATGCTGTCAAACCCTACAGCATAACGAGCCCTGACGAGTTTGCTGTTGTTCACCAAAAACTTCTATTGGAAATATGTCTTACTCGTGAGATGGAATTACTGGCCCAAGGGCAAAGTAAGTGTCTGAGATGTTGAAACATTCAGTTTCAGAGGTGGGTTTCAGATCTCTGCTTATTCTAATGCAATCTGAGGATGTGAACCCCAGCATTATGACTCTGAGTTGACTGGGCACTGGTCACCTGAAGGCAGAGGACATTGCTCTCTCTCCTAAAGAAATGCAAATGCCATGATGCCATCCCAATGTGGGAGCTGTTTGAAGTTGTGCATTTTGAAATTTAACAGCTGTCAGGCAAAAAGCCCTTCATACCATGATCTGGTCATATCACCAGACATGGACAAAGATGCCAAAGTCGAACACGTTGTGGAATGGTTTCAAAATATTAAACCAAGTGACATTTTCAAAATATTTTCTAGCTTGCTTCCTTATGCAGCTATGGGTTGATCTTCATGCAGCCTTTCCAGCAGCCAGCTATGAGGATGCAGGACCAAAATGACCAGTGGAAAAAGCAAAAGCCAGTAGAGCCTGTGGGAGTCTAGGCCCAACGTAGCCAAACCCCAGTGCTCCATCAAACCAGCAGACAGAAGCCAAAGCAACAGCAGTTGAGGCCAACGGTAACCTCAAAGAAAGAAGACCCAGCAAAGCCACCACAAGCTGCCCAGCCTACAAGGCCTGCCCAGCTTGCCCGCCAAAGCCCCTTGCAGTAGCCCAGAGAGGAAAACCAGCAGCAGCAAGATCAGGTAACCACCTCAGGAGTCCTAATGTGTGGGGCCATCTTGCTGTGGAGAACACATGATGAAGGGTAATTCAAGCCTGTCTGCAAGAGGAGCGAGCAGAGCATCTCACAGGCTTCTCACTGAGGAGTCTGCAAGCTGCTTACAGAAGACCCTTGGGCCAACTGAGCAGGAGGGTGGGAGGCAGAGCCATGCCTGGAGCAGGGGGATGTGAGTCACTGCACTCTGGGCTGCACTTCAGCCTCACCAGCGCTGCCTCCACAGCAATGTTGGCTGCTCCTGCTGTGGCAAGGCAGCAGGTACTGCTACGGCAGAAGGCTTAGAGCTGAGGGTGCACTGGCTTCCAAATGCCCCTTAACTGAAACCAGAACTCCTCAGAGCCATCCCAGTGGTTTGAAGTGTTAGAAAATGAGAGGAATATGCGTAGCTCTGTTGCTGCACAGGTCATTTTTGGAGGGATGGGTCAGACTTGCTAAGGACAGTGACCTCCAGCAGCAGGTCCCCAGCACTTGAGGGAAGGCTGGTGAGAAGGAAAATCCCGCCCTTACATGATGCAAAGGCCAAGATGAAGAGGGTCTCTTTAGGGGCTCGGTATCCCCTTATCATAGAATCATAGAATAACAGGTTGGAAGGGGTCATCTGGACCAAATTTTCTTGGCAAAAGCAGAGTCTGGACAAGATGGCCCAGCACCCTGTCCGGCTGAATCTTAAAAGTGTCCAATTCTGGGGAGTTGGACCAATGTCGGGGAGTCCACCACTCTCCTGGGGAGATTATTCCGATGGCTGATTGTACAGTGACATCCCAAAATGTGTGCAAGCAAGGTAAGGTTATAAAAGTCCCTTCAAGAGTCTGGCACACATGAGACTACAGTCCCCTTTCTGCGCTAGGTCTTACTATGCTTTGATATGGCAAGAAACCAGTGTCTTCAAGTGGTCTCCTCTCCCTTAAAGGTGTAGATTTCTTACAGCATGTATATTCCAATGCACAATTGCTATTTCAGCAGCAGCCATGGCACTTTCCACAGGTGAGCTCTCTATCTCAGGAGCATAGCAGGTATGGAGAAAAGTGGGTAGTGTCTCTAACAACAAATGCTCCCCAGTATTTTATGGTATGAGCTAGCTTGATCTCTTTGTAAAATGAGGGCAGAGTACTGGGAGAAGTACCTGCAATTTGCCTGTCAGCAATCCTTCATGCATATAATTTGTACATTTTTTTTGTGCACACAGATTTACAGCCAAGGAGACTTCCTGCCACAGGTGAGCACATTCCAAAGCATAAGAGGTTTTTTCTTAAAAGCAATTCTATTAGTACTGAAAACAGCCTGAGTTCAAAGTAAAACTATCTAGGGGCTAATTTAGTCTCCATGACCTCTGCTGAGTCATTGGGCTTGTCTACTACTGTCAGCTAAGTGAGAGTGGCTTCTGGTGATATAGGTAATTGTCCACAAGGATGTGGGAACAGACCTGCCAGGTCGTCTCACAGAGTCTGCCAAAGAGCTGTCAAGTGATAATGAATTCTGTCTCCAAAAGCCTGACCTTGAGACAGGTGTCTCTCTAGCTGAATATCCTGAACCATTTCCCCAGCCATGGAGTTAACTCAGAGCTCTCTGCCTAAGACTGCTTGAATTTGCAGGGTTATTCCCGATGCATCTTCCTTGGAATGCAGTATTCTCTAGAGTGGCATAGTTCTTTCTCCTTAAAAGACATTGAATTTGGATTTATGAGGGCAACTAAAGTGGTGGAAGAAGTAACCTCCTCCAGTATTGAGCAGAACTTGTGCTCCTGAATCATGTAGAATTCTCTGAGAAATACACTTCTAGTCTGGAATAAGCTACCTCCTTCCAGTTTTGCTGTGAAGGAAACACCACTCTGAGCCTTCATGTTCCTTAGCTCTAGTACTGGGACCAGAGTACACCATCTAAGCACCAGGACAGGCTCTTCCATCTGCTTATAAGTCAATTTTGAATTATAGAGCCTGAAGCTGTTGCATAGGGCTGCAGCAATTGTATGGAGGCAAAGTATCAGCTCTGCAGTTTCTCCCACAGGGTGTTTTTCTTGGATGATGGCCTGCCAGCATTTAATGCAAACAGACTGATCTCCCTCTGATAGTGCACCCACAAACTTTTCAAGTCTTCCAAGCATGAAAGTCTGCTGTGCTGTATTGGCTGCAGAGTTAGGATGGAGGTTTGTTGATTGCTCCTGAGGCACTTGTGTCATAGATGGAAGAGGATGCATAAACAGGAGGTGCAACATTTCATTTGGTAGAAACTGACAACTTGACGTTAACTTTCTGAGTGTTATACAAGGGCTTTGATAACCTCTTCAGTGCTACATTCCTCAGAGCATTGCCTTTTCTCTTTCCCCAGCAAATGCCCCCAGAGTTTGGAGAGCTGCCCATCAGCAATGAGGAAGGAGGGTGAGTACAGTAAGGCTGCAGAATCCATCTATGCAGAAGGTAGTAGATAAGGGCATAACAAGCCTGCAGCTGCTTTACTCCCCCATGACATCTCCAGTTTATAATGGCATTGTTTCAGAGAAAGACTTTCTGTTCCCTAAAAGAATGACTTGTCACCTGGGATACCATCACTCTCACAGGGTTGCAAGGGTTTCCCATTTTTCCTCCTCCAGCTGTTTTCATATGTTTCTTTTTTACTTTTTCCCCAGTGCCTTGCTATTCCTTTCCCCATTATAGTGCTCTTCTGCAGTCACAAGGAGTTTCAAACAGACTAGCACTTCTCTTCAAGTGCTACCTTTTGAAGTCAAGAAATTATATCAGATTAAGGTGGCTAGGAAGGAGAGAGATGGAGGCTGGGAACCAAACACTCCCTTCTCTCCTGTGAGTACTTGTGGTAGCTTTTTATGTTTGGCAATAGCAGTGTTTTGGAAGACTGTAGCCCTTAAGAAATGAAAATACCACATTTCAGGGCAAGTCCAGGAAGCTGAGCTCAAATCCACCACAATCAAGTGGAGTTCTGGATCCATAAAAATCTCCTGCTGGCTTCTTTGACCATGCAGCACATGAATCATATTCATTATTTGCTCTGTGTGTCAATCCACAGCCTCTGCAGTGTTGCCAGTGATCAGTTTTAGCATGTAACTTCAGAAGGAAGGTGAAGCTGTCCTGTAAAATCCCTGTTCTTACAGCCAGACAATTACATGAAATTTCAGCTTCCACGAGCAACCTCCGTATTCCTGTGCTCCCAGTTTTCCACAAAGAACCCCCCTTGTTTATTAAAATCCTGGAGTTCAGGCTGTTCATCAACAAAGGATTGTCTAAGCTGGATGGTAACATTTGGATTTCTATTGTATGACTTCAAGCTTATGAAGTCATCTCTTTGGATCCCTATTTAGTTGCATCAGAAGAGCATTGACTCAATTCTGCCTTCTTTCTTTATTTAATTTTCCCATATAGCTTTGATAGCACAGTCTTGAAAACATGAGGAGCCACAATAGAGATGTACATTTTTTTGTTTCTATACTATGGCCAGCTAGTTCAATGCCGACTGTGTGGCAGCAAGACAGAGAGAGCGTGGGAGACAAAACCAGGTGCAGAAGATTTGATGATATCATTTGCTTAGATATTTGAGCTTAAAAACGCAGGTTTCCCAAACCTCTTTGGGACCAGGCTGCATGTGTGGGTGAAATTTCCCTTGTACTGAATAGGGATGGGATGTGGAAATTTCTTTATTGTTCCCAGATTGGGTGGAGTGAGTTTCTATTGTTCTCAAGTGTGAGGCAAGGGACTTTAGTTGCTGTCTGGTCAAAAACTGTCTGGCTCCATTCAGCGCATTCTCAATGAGCTGGTATGCGTAAGGGGCACAACCTGGTAGCCTACCAAGACTTCTTCTGGGGCCTCAAAAGCAGCCTGGCTGCGCTAGTAGAGGCTCTGGCTTTACAGGCTGTAGCTTTGACATCACTTCCCGCTTCCAGCTCAGGAGCTGGCTTATTTGGCACACAACGTTCTGTAGACACACATCCTGACTGTTTTGCTTCCCAGCACTAGGCTTCCTGGCATCAGCACACCTGTGCCTCCCTGCAGTACTTGCCCACCTCTGCCTCTGTGTGCTCAAAGCAGCTTTCTGATTTGTGCACTGCTATGGTAATAGATTCCAAGGTTCAGGGTCTCCCCCAAGTGCTTTCCAACATTCATGGCCATGCAGAATCTTTGCTTGGTAAAGTCATAGTCATCCACAGATAAAACAAGTCCGAAACATGAATGCAAAAAGGAGCAGGGGGAAAAGGTGTTACAACTATGTGGTGGCTGATTGCAAATGCTTTGTTGTGCTTTTCTTGCCCCCACTAGAACCGTTATTTTGGATATGACTTTTAAAGGCCCCCATGTTATTCTGAGGAAATGTTTGAAAATGAACATGACCTACCCAAGCCTGAGAAAGAGGCTCCAGGAGCAGAAACCCCTGTGGCAGTTACTTCTACAAATGCCTTCAACCTTACCACTACCTTAAGGATAGCCAATGCCTCCATTCCTGGGAGGCACCTAGAGGGGACTACCACCCAATCTGAGGTTGATCTCCAGAGCATGAGCAAGCTGCTTGCTAAGAGCATGGTGGCTCCATCCCCTACAGCAAATGTCTCCAACCAAGGGGATCCTGTCAAGGCTGCAGCACCACCTGGCCATGGCGTTCTCTGGAGTGACAGTCCCAAACTTGAAGCTGCCCATGGCTTTCCTGAGAAGTCTTCAGGCATTATGTGCCTGGCAACAGAATATTCCTGTGGCTTCAGAATCATAGAATCACAGGATGGTTAGAATTGGAAGGGACCTTAAAGATCATCGAGTTCCAACCCCCCTGCCATGGGCAGGGACACCTCCCATAGACCAGGTTGCTCAAAGCCTTGAACACTTCCAGGGATGGGGCATCCACAACTTCCCTGGGCAATCTGTTGCAGTGCTTCACCACTCTCACAGTAAAGGCATCAAGGTTCAAGAGAAAGCACCTCTCAATCACCTGCTAAGGCACCCACAAAGCTCAGCTTATCATAAAACTGGTGGGTATAGAAAAAGTTCCCTCCTTCCATCCAGACCAGGAAGAAGCCTCCAGAATGGAAGCAGCATCCCCAAGGCCCCAACATGCAGCTACAGCCTGCTTGGGTGGGAAGGGAGGTTTCAGCAGAAACTGCCAGACCAGAATGACAGAAACTCTTTTCCTGATGGCCACAGGAAAGCATGCTGTCCTACACGGACAATAAAGCTGGCTACAAGCAAAGCAGCTTCCTTCACAAAAAACAATTCACTAGGCCCTCATTTGAAACCCAGAGCAAAAGGAAATTGTACACCCACCTCCCAAGGGACAACGTTAGCAGGTGTCCCAATTCCAGGATGCAGGCAGCCTGCCCACCAAGCTGCAAAGGGTTGCTAAATACCATAAGCTGTGCATCTGAGGCAGAAACTTGTCTTATGACTGGGAGAACTCAGACACCAGCCCTTTTTACTCTGAAAAGCCACACCTTCCTTCTCCAGGATGTGCAGCATGGGGCAATGAGCAGATGAAACCACATATTTCATTGTCGGGTGGACACCAGGGCCTGTATTCATTGAGCCCCTCACTTATCCACTATCCAGAGACAGATCCTTATGTTCAGAGGGAAAATGCCCTTTATCCAAGAGGCAATGCATAGTACAGTGTTCCTTTTCTGAGCCCAAGAAGGCTGTGCAGAAGAATCTATCCTCCTGATTCAAGTCAGAGGCAGGGAAAATGCCTTTCTCTTTTGTGAAAATGACCCAGTCAGTTCAGTTGGACCTGACTCCTTCTCTGGGCAAACACTGTGGATTTCCAAGAAGTTCTCATCAGATCCTGAGCTTTGCCCAGATAGACTGTAAGAAAATCCCCCAATATGTCCCTAAAAATATACTTAGGCAGGAAGTCTATTTCCAATGCACAATAGACAACTCATCAAACCAAGGGGAGAACTTTATCTATGATGAGGTTATTCCATCTTCCTCATATAACCATGAGGTTATATGGCCCTGGAGGTTCATTTGCATCCCATAGCAGGCCCGTTCCTCAGCTTTTGGGAAATAATCCGTATTATCCTAATGGTCAGAGGCATCATCCTACTGGGAAACTCTTGCAATCAGGAGACAGATTCTCTTAAAACTTCAATCTCTTCTCAGCAAAGCAAATTGCAATATTCTGTTGGACCATCCCAGAAGCAGAGCAGCAGTTTTTTGTTTTGTGACAAAAAAATATCGTTGAGCCCAGAGGATGCCCACTGGGGTTCAGAAGAAACGCAGGGTACAAGGAATATTTGAATTCCCCATGTAGACTTGTCCTGTTTTCAGGTCTGAGTTCATCCAACCACTCTTCCCTCAGGCTTGTATGCTGTGCAGGGAATGACAATGATAGGGTATTTCCTGATTTATCCTCAAGTTCAGACCCTCCACATGGGGACAAAAGCATACTGGGGGCAGTTACTCTAAGCATGTCAAACGTGTTGTCTCCTCGATTGGTCTTCAGTCTAGCCAGAGGTGCTTGAACAAAAAAAATCCAGGCTTTAGTACCTTTGGTGAAGAAGCAATTAATCATGGCAGGAATACGCCACGCTCAAAAAAGAGATCTGGTGAGCAGAAGGGGCTTGAAGCATGGCCAGATACCACTAGAAATGCCTGTTGTGGGAGCAATACAGGTGGTGACAGCCACACCACCCACTGTTCTGGACAAATCCTATGAGCTAACCAATTCAATGAGAAAACTACTCCTAAGAAATAGGCTGAGGGCTCACTCACCCTTGCCAAAGAGGGTCCTGAGCCAGAGGCAATCAGACGTGGAAATCAGATTAATGAAATTGATGAGAACAAGCAGCCCGAAGCTTCAGGAGAACATTGTGCTTCAGCAGGTAACCAAGGCAGCACTTGTCCAGCCCTGGAGCACCATCTGGTGATAGGAAGCAAGAACAGGTTTCTGCAGATCTGATATTCTCTGCCAAGAAACCATGTTTTCTCTGTGACTGCGATGCTGCTCAGGTGCCTGAGCACTGATACCTCCAACATAGAACATTGACTGTCCTTTGGCTCTCTGGCAGCCGATGTGGCAAACAATCCACTGCTGTAAAACCAATGCGTGTCTTTAAACAGCAGACAAAGCAGCCTAAGGAGGTAAACATACACACAGGCTATTCTGTAACTCTCAGTATCATTTGGAGTGGAAAATGAAAGATAGTATGCACAAGAAAGAACATCTGCCCAAAAGGTATTTAGGTCCCACAGCTGTACTAGTTTGATAGTGTTTGACATGAGTACATCCCCCTTTGTATAACGCTTCCCTCCACATTTAAACACATTGAGGCTGCTAGTCTTGTAAAGCATTGATACCAGCTTTGTGTAAAGGACACGCTTTCCTGGAGTCACAAGGCATGAGGCAGTGGTCTGCTCTTTCATGTGCTCAGGGTTTTCTTTTTTCAGTTTCACCAAAAAAAACCCAAAACATAAAAGGGAAGCATATAATTCAGGTGGATGACAAACAGCTTCATTAAGCTGTTCAAAGGGCTTCTCATTCCTTTGCCTTCCATCTGGCTCTGGAACCTCATACCCTGAAAAAGGCCCTTTGAGCACAGCACTTCTGTACATGTGAGCTAGTCAGACCATAGTGCATGGGAGGTCAGTATCTGGTTGCTTGGGGATGATTTGCACAGGTCACACTCAGAGAAGTGTGGTGGGAGGGAGACTGGTAGCTGTCTCTCTTCCCTTCCCAGCCTCAGCAGTGAGGGGAAACTCACCACTGCCCACAGCTATCCCACTGGCCCTGGTTTCCCACAAAGAAAGCTTCCTGCTGAACACCAATCCCTTTTATCACTTAACACCTCTTTCAGACAGGACCCCCACATAGCCGCTGTTAGTGGCTAAAAGTTTGAGGCACAAGTCCCTGATCTCATGCTATCAGAGAAAGTGGTCATTGCTGCAAACAGAGTGCACATAAGAGTTACTGGTTTATTTCTGTCACCAAAATTCCAAGCTGGATTCATAGATGGCTGGGAAGTTGGCTGTCCAAATGTACTACTGGGGTGCAAACACAGCCAGTTAGAGAGCAGCATGACATATGATAACCCATCCCTCTAAACACAGACCAACACAATAGCATGCAGCATCACAGAAAAGCACCCGTATGTTTTTTCAATAGAGAGACTTTTTGTTAGATGGCAGGTTAACTCTATGAGCTTGGCATTACAAGACAGCTCTTACCTAACCTTTGAACCCACTTTAGATTTCTTCAGTAAAGGAGCAAAACAAAACTTCTGAGCACCTGCTGCATTAGGAATTGAAGCTCCTCCTTGGAAATCTGTGCTTCTTCTTGTGTTCAGCTTTATGGCTTGGCATACTAGCACCACTTGTGTATTCTGCATAGTGGCAAACAATGCTGTTCATCGTGCATGGATGTACTAGTGGTTTGGCTGGTGTGTACTGTAACTATCAACACCAACAATCCAAAACACAGGGAACTTAAATTTCTCTGGTGTTTCCCCCCGCTGCCACTTCTGTTAATATTTCTCCAGCACAAAACATCTTTATTCAGGTGTGTTTCTTAAATCAGTGATTCAGTTGGAAAGGATTTCTGCAAAACAGTGATACCTTTCTCATTAACTAGTGTATGGCTTTGCTTTCACTAAGTGAATGATTCAGTTTCTTCTCCTGGACAGGGGGGCCATAGCCACATTACACAGTTCCACTGAAACACAGCCAGAAAAGGCTGGATCCCATCCTACATTGAAGGATTTCCTTGTTACAGACAAGGATTTCTTGCCAGATGTCCCTGTGGATTTGAAGGTAGAGAGTGGCATGATACAGGATGGAGAGTACACGTCACACAAAGCACCAGTGATGTGTAGGTCAGCAGGTGATCGACTTCCAATTTTCTGGCTCACTTCACATGGTACAAGTTTCAGCATAAGTGGAGCAGGAGGATCATGCTCCAAGTCTGCCAGAACTGATAAGCAGAGCTGTCACTGTTGAATGCTACACCCCGACACGCCACATGCAATGTAACACAACACTGGGGGCTTTAGGACTCTGACCAGCAGTTTGTTCCAGGGATGGACAACACAACTCTGCCTTGCCTTGCAAGTCCCACTGGAAATTTCTCATGTTTATGCCTCATTTAGATCCTGCTTAGTCCTTCTGCTGAACCTTAGGGCAGGACTCTGTGTGACCCCCAGTCCCCAACTAGTGAGATGGGAACAGAAGCATTGACAGGTTAAGTAAAGGAGGAAGAGCCTCAAAATTAGGAGTACTCTGTATCAGTAGGAGGAAGCAGTGCTTTATACGATGATGAGCCACAGCTCTGTAAGCTGTTTCTCTGCAGAAATGAACAGATTGGACTGTGAGTCACTCTGAAAGTAGCATGATCCTTTTATATTCTCAGAGCAACAGGTCTTCCACATATGAGTTATGACGTTACTGAAGGTATGTGATACAGAAAGTGCTTAGTTTCCCTTCTGCCATTCACCCACTCCTCTGGAAACCAGACAGTGCAACAAACTAATGCAGCAGATAAACACAACTTAGTTTCTATTTAGAGATTAAATGTCACTCATATTCCAAAGCTGGCTGGTAAAGTACAGGAAAGGAAACAAACTCAAATTCTTTTCTTACATCCCTATTGGTGATTGTCTGCTGTTACAACTCACTTTCCCCAAGCCATATTGCTGGGTGAGGTAGAATGATGGTTGCAAATACCAGGAGCCGGGATCCCAGTAACCTCTTTAGTGGTCACTGAAACTGTGCTGATAGAAATCATAACGTCTTGCTTTGCATCAAAAAGCATTAATGCTGGTGAGGTTTCCAGCACGCACCAGACGAAACTCTGAAATTCCTATACCCATTCCTTTCCTCACAGACTTGATATATGGTTATTTTTTGATGCTGTGAGTTAACTAATCAAATTAGCGTGAGCAGTTACAAAGCCAGTTATCCTACACGAGGGCAGATGAAAAGTCTGAGCTGGATTCAAGAGTGATTCTCCAAACAGCAAGAATCAACTGTATTTGGAAGTGGATGAAATGGAGGTATAACCCAAACCTGAGAAATTTATAGGCTGCATATACTTGCCAGGAACCCTCTGTAGGAGACTGAAATACCAGCTGAGAAGGCAAGAGTTAGGAACAGCCAACTTGTAGGTTTAAAACCTGTTTCCTTCTGAATTGTGTTTTTTGTTCTGGGCAAAATAATGGCTAGCTCTAAGGGAGCCAATTAGTAAAGTAAGGAGAAGCACAGATACTGCCAGTCCTCTGAAAGCGCTCCAGCCCTGATATGAGTGGCCTGATCTGAGAGTTGGAGAACAGCGTGGCTTCATTACCAGAGGGAGGAGACACCTTGGGCTGGAGCAGAGCAAGAAGAGTGCTTAGTCAGTTGGGTAACAAGGTATATCTTTTCCACTGCCATCTTTCAGTTTCCCAGTTCTCCCTTGTCCTTGGACCCAGGCTCAGCCAGGGATACTGCACAGGAAGATATAAAATGCTCACCTGTTGTTGTGGTAGCACTGACTGTCTTTCCAGGTCTGGAAGTCCTTGTGTTTCAGTGCACAGCAGGGAAAACTATTCATGCATTTTGAAGGTAAGATGTTTTGAGAGAAGCTGGATAACCTAAATATAACCTAATAAAAAAAAAAAAAAAAGACATGAAGGTAACTTTACTTCTATATCCACTATTTCTGGCCTTAGAACTACAAAGCAGCTTATCAGAGGCTCATCCTCTCCCTATCTCTGTAATTGAAAGAAACAGACATTGCAGTGGGTAGAGTTCAAAGATCTCTGGATCTCCTTTACTTTGGGCAAGAGGCAATTCCAGTCAACAGATGGAAGTCCCCAAAAGAATGTAGGCACTGTTTTCTAAGCTGCCTTGTTAGGAGAATGCTATTCAATTATTTTACAAATGGCAAATAGACATTTACAACTGGTCTGAAGTTTTGAAAGCTGCAGCCAACTCCCTGCCCCTGCCAATCCAAACACATATTTTATGCAAATTTTCACCATTTTTGCCTTTCCAAAGACAAAGGTAGAGCAAGCTGTGCTTTATGGTAAGATGTCTGGATCTCAGAAATTCAGGCTAAATGCCTTACTGTAAATACCAAAAGAGTAAAGTACGATTTCCAACATACACTTTTCCAAATCCATAGCATGGGCAAGATCTGTATGAAAAGAGAAATGCAAGATTTATAGCACTGTGTTCTTCCAGAGAAAGGAGCAACCCTTGCTGTTAATCACAATTGATCACCTGTTTATCCCCATGTAGTTTTGACCAACTCAACAGCACACATCAAATAAATATTCCTTCATCACAGACTCAAACCAGGACTTACTGCCAGGTGCATAGTGGAGGCCACAGTATTTGTAGCACCATGGTCCAGTGCAATACATGTTCTTGTGACAGAAGAACAGTTTTACTTCACTCTTCCCTCCTGGCCTATCTGCTGTTTGAAGGTTAAGGTGGACTTTTGTGATCAACCAATCTGCCTTCCCAGGCAGTGTAACTTCCTCACTCATTCTTCCTGAGCTGGTGTATTTTAGGCTACCTGAAGTCAAAGAATGGAAGTGGTTAAGCATTTGTCATAACTGTTAATAAACACTTCAGTGATTAATTATTGTCACAGATGAAAATTTGCATGTCATTTAAAGATTTAATTTGCCCAGCTTCACTTCCAATTCCACCTTTTACCTCTATCTACTAGATGTAAAAGCCATGTGCTGTTTGATTTCTTTCTAGCAGTAGTTGTGTTCTTTTAGGTCATTGGAGCCTCTTTGTCAGGAAGTGTAGTGACAGGACAAGGGGTAGTGGTTTTTAACTAGAAGAGGGGAGATTTAGATTAGATATTGGGAAGAAATTCTTTAGTGTGAGGGTGGTGAAGCACTGCAACGGGTTGCCCAGGGAAGCTGTGGATGTCCCATCCCTGGAAGTGTTCAAGGCCAGGCTGGATGCGGCTTTGGGCAACCTGGTCTGGCGGGAGGTGTCCCTGCCCAGGGCAGGGGGGTTGGAACTTGATGATTAGGGTTCTTTACTGTGAGGGTGTTGGAGCACTGGAACAGGTTGCCCAGGGAGGTGGTTGAGGCCCCATCCCTGGAGATATTCAAGGTGAGGCTCGATGAGGCCCTGGACAACCTGGTCTAGTTGGGGGTGTCCCTGCTGACTGTGGGGAGGTCGGACTAGATGACCTTTGGAGGTCCCTTCCGGCCTGGGCAATTCTATGATTCTAAGATTCTATGATCTTTAAGGTGCCTTCCAGCTCTAACCATTCTATGATTCTATGATTGTCATTAAATAACAACTGAGAGGGAAAACCCTGTTGGTTTTCATTAGCAATGTGAATAGCAATATGCATTTCTTCCTTCCTGAAAATGGCTTTGATAATGTACAGAACTGGTATTAAGTGACCAGTAACTCAACTGGAGTACAATAGTTTTTGTGCCTGCCATGTGCAGGGAGGAATTCCTGTTGTCTGGTACTTCAGTCTTTACATTGCAATGTTACCACTCTTCATCTGTTTCCGTGTCTCTCTTTCTGGAATTAAATTGCTGTTGATGCTTCTAATAAAAAGAAGTATTTTAGAGCCTTTCTTCCACCTTCTTGGCTACTTCTGTGTATTTTTAGGTCTGGAAGTCTCTGGAAGACTTTTCAAATCTACTCACATCAGGAAAACGTAGCTTTGGCTCCTCATTAGGTCTGATGTCAAATGGTGTTACTGGGATACTCAGATTGCAGAAGAGGCTGAAAGCATACAACAAAAGGCTTTTCCTCAATGGTTGGACACCAATGTAGTCTAAACCAGGCTGCAGGTAAACAGGGCTGTTCTTTCAAGATCTGCTTGAGCAGCTCATTTGACTATCAGCTATATGATTGCTGAGGTTGGCAGTTTAAATTACTGACTGCCAGCAATGCCTGATCTACTCATTTACTAATTTACTTTACGCTGTGACACAAAATTGGAGGCAAGGTTTTAGTCCTTCCTTTTTGATTGTTGCCTGATACATGTATAATAGTTTTTCTGTTTGCAAATCAACCACCTCGTCATCTTAGGAAATGCAAAAGTTTGACGCTACCTGCTAATGAAACCATAGCAAAGTAAGTTTGAGTGAAATTTTGGCCACAGTTCACTCTCCTTTGACACAACAGGTGGTGTTGAATAACTTGAAATGCCACAACTGAAACTACAGCTAAAGCACACTCTTTAAAAATAAGCATTATTAATGCAGCCTTCTAGACCAGAAGAGTCAGTAAGCCATATACAGGTATCTGTGTATGCTACGACATAGTATACCTGCAGCTTTAATATAATCTTTTAAGAGGTGTGCATTGCATGATGTTCTCAGCTCCATTTTGTTTCTCTTTTGGTTGTTTGAAATCCAGAGAAGGGCAACAAAGCTGGTTGGGGGTCTGGAGAATAAGTCTTATGAGTAGAGGCTGAGGGAGCTGGGGTTGTTCAGCCTAGAGAAAAGGAGGCCTTATCCCTCTCGATAACTACCTTAAAGGAGGTTGTAGAGAGGTGAGAGTCAGTCTCTTCTCCCAAGTAACAAGCGATAGGCCTCAAGCTGCACCAGGGGAGGTTCAGATTGGATATTTGGAAAAACGTTTACACTGAAAGGCTTATTAAACACTGGAACAGGCTGCCTAGGGAAGTGGTTGAGTCACCATCCCTGGAGGTATTAAAAAGACGGGTTGATATTGTGCTTAGAGACATGTTTTTTTTTCTTATCAGAGTTAGGTTAATGGTTGGACTAGATGATTTTAAAGGTTCCTTCCAACCTAGACAATTCTATGATTCTAAATCCTGAAGTGGATGTCCTGGTGGGGAACGCTGAAAGAAGCCTGCCAGTGAGCTCCTGTCACAGTGTGGTTTTGGGTAACCTCTATGAGCAGCCCATCCCAAGGCCCAGGAGGCAGAGAAGTTGTCAGCATTGCTCCCTTGTACGGCAGATGAGATGGCTTGACATGCTGTTGCTCACCTATGAACAAGCAGTCTCAAGGTGAACACTCTGCTACTCTTGCAGTTGTAAGGCAAATACAATTCCTGAATGATTTATTTTGTCTGACTACTTTGAGAAATTGTACTTTACTAACTTCTTAATTTGCAACTGGATAAACTATTTCTCATACCTTCTCCACAGTTTTATTCTGGGAACAACCACAGTGGCTGCTAAAGCTCTGTGGTGGTTGCATTTCAGCACCAGATGGAAATACTCCTGTCTTGTTCAGTGTCACTCACCGAAGGTGAATATTTGGGTAACCCTGGCCAGAAAAATGAACTTATGCTTGATTAGTGAGATTCAAGCAAACTACTCATGTTTGGGCAGCATCTTTTGCAGCCCAGAAAATCCACAACTGAAAACAGGCTCCTCCCCACCCATCCCAAACTCTGTTTTGTAAGCACTAATGACTGCTGTGAGAGTGATGAATACAGTATGTGGAGGTTTTTAGCAGTAGTCCCTCCCGACCCCACGAAGACCTTATGCTGGCATTAGGCAGTGGCAGCTCTGTTTAGGTCTGTTACAGGCAGACTTGCCTTTTTGATGCTTGGTTAAGGAGACAGAAAACTGGAACAAATGGATGGACTTCGTGCAGTTTTCCTCTTTTCTTACATCCAGCGGCCACTGGATGGCACTAAGATTACGGTCCTGCTCACAAATACATACCAAGCCTCACCCTTGGGTATTAGGAGTACCGAAAAAGTGTCTGGGACACAGAATTTAGGGTCTTTGTTCAGCCGAGTGGGAAGTTGGTTGCCTCAGCTTTTGCAGTTCAAACAACGATTCTCCCCTCACACAAATTCCCACTTCGTCCCCCTCCTGTGCTTTAGGAGTGCCTACAGCTAAAAGTAAACGCTCGCTGGAAATCTCCACACAGGTGTGTATGGATTCTCAAAGCTGCTGAGAGTGCATGCCGTCCCATCACTCTGGTGTGTCAAGAAAATGCTAAATAGCCTTAGTTCTTGTATTAATCCTTAAAGCATGCCGCTAGTAACTGGCTATAGGGCTATTTCAAAGGATCTGCAAAAACACTGGTAGAACACAACTGGCTTCAGATGCCTGGCAGCATATAGGGCGCTGATCACTGATTATTCACTCATCTTAATGCCCATGACTTTTGAAGCTTTCTCATACAGAAAGCACACAAGAGACAAAACTATAGAAACTGAAACATCCTACATATCAAGGTATTTGCAGATCTCTTACCTTAAAGCACCGTATCTGTCCCTGAAGATGAGCTGAGGTGAGGCATTCAGATTTGTTTCCAGTGCAATTGCTGCTAATCCCTTTTTATCGTGAGCTCCAAATACGAAATTAGAAGGTTATATGTGTGCTTGATCCACTTGATGCAGACCATGTCGTGGTACTCTTCGCACTAAGAATGACAGGGAACCTCAACAGCTGAAGCAGAAATAAATATTTACAGGTTCTGTCTCAAACTATGTAGTAGTGAGCCACCAGGATTTGGGGTAATTTGTCTTCCCAGACTCTTTTTAATTGTTAGTTGCCTTGAACAAGTGAAAAACCCTTCCCTTAAGCTCTAGGCTGCATTAGATTTTGTAATCTAAGCCGCTTTCCAGGGAGATTGTTCTTCAAGCTGTTAATTCAAGGCAGTTTGATCTGCTCTTGAAGAGCAAGCAGTTCAACAGCTGCAATCCTCCCAGTGCAGGGAAAGCCTCAGGCCCCCAAAGGGAGCAGGACGTGAGACATGGGCCCAGAAGGAAGCACAAAGGAGGGTGATGAGTGAATCCTCTCTCTGATGGTGCTGGTCTGGGTGTGCCCCCACAGCACCCGGCCCCGATGCCGGCATGCCTCCACAGCAGCGTGGGCTGCAGGTGACAGTGCCTTGCTGCGCAGCTCGGCAGCTATGACGAGGGAAAGACAGAGCTGGGCTATTCGGGAGTCTGAAATAGCCAGGAATTGAAATATCACCGTGATTCAGTTAACTAGATGCCAAGTGCTTGATCCTTTTTAAGTCTCTTCAGAATTCTGGATTAAAATGATCGCTCTCCTCCGCTCTCTTTCCTCAGACTTTCAGCAGATTAAAAGGCAGACGGACAGAGTCACTTCGCAAAAGCCTTATCTGAAATATGCTGGCTTTCAGAAAGTAGTTCCTTTCCAATATTAGAAAAGTGTGAATACTTAGGGCATCGTATTCTGGTGTCTGTTTAGATGCTCCTTCCTACACAGCAGATACACATCTAGGCACTGAACCACCTGAAAGTTCTCAACTTCTCTTTCACTGACTTTAAGAAACTCAGTAAAACTTAAGCTGCACACTTTTTGTTCAGTGGCATCACAGACACTGTATGCTGCTGTTCTTAGTAAAACTGTGCATTGCTTTAATACAGACAGGGAATTTGAGAGAAGAGGCAAATTTATTGATCTTTTTGAAAGGAGAGACTTGGCACTTGAGTGTAAAACCAAACAAAATATTTTGAGGCTTAATAGCCAGATGTGGCCAAGACCTCTGAGAATACCATAAACTCATTTTAAATAGATATAAACTCTGCAGCTGTTCTTGATTTTGCAAGGGCCTCAGCATACTGCAGTTAATCTGAACTCTAGCTAGCTGGCTTGCCCTGGAGAGCGTCGTGCTCAGCGTGACTTCCCAAGCACCTGAACAATGTCTGTCCCAGCAGCTACAGAAGCTGCTGTGTGTGACATGGTGTACAGCTAAGCAGCACACTGCCTCCGACATCTGGGTGAGCACAACAATCTTGAGACATCACGTGGCTTTGAGCCAGTCAGTCTTACCACTTGACTTGCTCGCAGATTTTCGATCATGTCCAGTGGATGCTTCCAAACTGAGCAGCTCTGTTTTGTCCAAAGTGCTTGGTATTTGCATGCTTTTCACTCCTGAGGAACTGCGGTGGCTCTTTGAAAAGTTAATGAAAACACAGACTGTTTTTGCAAGGATCCTTTGGGTGGGAGGGGGAACGGTTCAGCTTTACTGAGCTTTTGACTCAGATGTGGCTGTCTGGCTCTTTGACAAAGCCAGCTACATACAAAAGGGGAGGCATTTGATGAAACAAGCATTACTTAGCTATATTGTGGTCTTCTTTAATGCTTCATTTGAAAGTTCCTTTGTACTGTCAGAAACCTTCTGTGTATGGAAAAGAATCCTTTCAGATTCTATTCCTGAACATTAGAATAACGTTAAATTGACTGTTTCTGGGTTGTGTGGACATGTTTTTAAGGCTCTCATATCTGCAGAAGTTTGAAAGCAAGTCTAGAACGAAGCTACACATGGTCTAAATTGCTCTAAGGAATAAACATGCTGCTTCTCATCAGCAGCAACTCCACAAGGTGTGAGTGGGGGGACTGTGTGGTTCTCTGGGTGGTGGTGGTCCATTGACTCTGCTGTGAGCTGCAGTAGATACTGATTTAAGTTCTGTCTGTGCAGCATTGTGTGGACTGAAGCACCTGACCTCTGGCATGCAGCATGCTGGAGAATGTGCAAAAATGTCCCAGAACTCAAGTAGCGTGAATGCTAATCAAATATTATGTCAATTCTGAAGAAAAAATATGATGAAAAGGACAAGAGCTGAACGCATGTTAGCAAATCATACCAAGGTACGAAGGAATATCCTAATGTGAGCAAGGAGAAACCACCACCATTAACATGCCACCTTTCAATATTGTTAGTAAACATTTTTTCTGCCGTCTTTAATCCTTTCTTTTCTTTACTGTCTAAGAATTAGACCTAGACTGCTACTGAGAGCCTACTGGTTTCCTTGCTGGCTGTGAACTGTAGTTTTTCCACTGCTAGGTCAGAATGAGCCCCACAGCATATCCTTCACGGATGCAGGCACTGATTTTCAAAACCAAAGACAAGAATGAACTGTGGGTTTCTTCCCAGGAAAGCCCACCCACACACTTGAAAAGACTGTGGAGGTGAGAAGATGGAGTGGCCTGATTGCACTGCAGTTTTCTACAGGCTGACATGGGGCGGGACACCCTTGCTGTGTCCCTGACGCAGGATGCTCTGTGTGCCTCAAAGGGCACCCACGCCAGGGCTCCACATAGACCTCCCTGAAGCACAGGTAACACCCACAGATCATGTTGGGGGGGGGGGGGGGGGGGGTTTCCAAACAATTCGGGGAGGGATGTTGCATGAATTGGGAGGGGTCCCCAAGTTTGGGGGGGGGGGGGCGGCGTGTTTCCAAACAGCTCTGCTTAAACCAGAGCAGCCCCGAGGGAGCGGCTGGTGCACGGCACTGACACCTCTCATTAGGGGAACTGAAGCAGAGAGGCTTGTGCCTCTGCTCCTCTGTGGACCTGAGCCGTTTCCAGTCTCCTGCCCACTCCTCTGCCCTGCGGTATAAGAGGACCCACAGTGGGTGCACCCCATCCCTTGAGTCCCATAGCCCAGGAACATGGCACTGCCCTTGCCAGTACCAGACCACAGGCTCTGTACAGAGTTTGCAAGGCCTCTGGGCCCTTGGTGGTAGGGCCGAGCAGTAGCTCCAGCAGAGGGAGAAAGCAGCACAGGTAGCGACACCAAGATTAATAGTAATGCTGAGACTTTTTCTGCAGTTTTCATGACTTTACTTTCTTTCATTTAACAATAATTAGATTTAGGGGGCCAGGATTTCTTGGAGACCAGTCCGAGTCCCACCTGCTGGCCCGGCCCTTGTTTGGCCGGCCCCTGAGGCACCCTCGCAGGTTCACCAATGGCGGGGTGGCTTCCTGGGGGGCTGGGAAGGGTCCTCAGGGCTGTCAGCCCTCCTCTTCGGGGCTCTCCGGGGCCCCTCTGGGGAGCGGGCCCTGGCCTGGGGCTGGCTGGAGGGCCCTGCCGCAGTCTCCTCTGGCTCCTCCTGGGCCTCTTCTTGCTCCTGGCGGGTGGGAACAGGGGTGCAGGGGGGGCCTCCGGGACCCCCACGAAGGGCTGGGCTGGGGGCAGGAGACCCCCCTCGGGAGGCAGCGGGGACAGGGGCAGCTGCAGGACCTTCCTCGCGCCCCTGGCAGCGGTGCACGACGGCCTCCATCAGGCGTTCCACAAAGGCCGTCGTGTGCCTGCCCAGGGAGGCCTGCAGCCGCTGGGTCACAGCCTCCTCATCCAGCCCAAGCTGTCGCAGGCTGGAGGTGATGAGGCTCTGCGCTGCTGCTGCCTCCTGGGCGTCCTCAAAGAGCTGCCCTAGCTCCTGCTGCAGCCAGGGCAGCAGGGGCTGGAGGGCAGCGGGGTAGAGGCAAAAGAGGAGGGCACGGAAGCCCCCCTCTGGAGCCCAGGGCAGCGCAGCTGCAGGCCGGGCTGGGGCCGTCTGACGGAGGCGGAGGGCGGCTGCCTGTCCGGGCCTTCCTCCTCTCTGGCGGACTGATGGTACCGCAGATGCTGTGATGACATGCTCCTAAAGTTGTCCGCCCGCACCAAGTGCACGATGGAGAAGATCCTCCTCTTGCAGAGGGGGCACGCAGGTTCATTCCCAGCACACAGCAGGATGCAGGCATAACAGAACTGGTGGAGGCATGGTAGCACATAGCTGGGCTCCTGCCTGCTGCCCAGGCAGATGGGACAGCAGTCCTCCAGCTGGCTGGCCATGCCCTCCACCATTATGCAGCAGGCTGCGGGGAGCTGGGCGTGTTAAGTTGCTCCCTCTCAATGGCGCTGCAGCAAAATGCTGCTATGCCACAAAAGGAGGAGAGGCCACAGACACTGGCTGACCCTTGGAGAAGTGGAAGAAATGCCCAGGTCCCTCAAGAAGAAAACCCGCCCAGCTTGCCACGTAGAGCTGCAAGTCACAACTCCCCATGCATGACACCAGCTCCAAAGTCCTCACTCATTATTCCAAACTTTGCAGCTGGACTGCAGGCATGAGCCAGCTGGGGGAAACTCAGTGCTCAGACAAAAGCAGCAAGGGACATGTGGTCACAATCCATCGCCAGGGGACATCACAGTGCTTGGAGATGTCACAGTCCATCCCTTGTTAATATTACAACCCACCACTCAGTGATGCCACCATCCATCACTTGGGGATGTCAACAGTACCTCACTTGCAGATGCTGCAGCACATCTCTTGGTGACATCAGAACCCATCACTCTGCGACGTCACCATCCACTGCCTGCCACAACAGGCTGTCCTGACCCACAGTGGTCACACACATGCCTGGTGCTACCACACCACCATCCCCCCTTCCATCCCCACATCGCCTGTCTTATGCTCGGCATCTGTGTTTCACACCAGTCAGGTGTGAAACAGTCAGGAAGGCCTTGCCCTTTCTTCTCAGGCCCGTTCAGGTCACTCTGGCTGTAGCAGTCATCTCCAGGTACATGCAGCACAAGGGTTCATTGGATATATCTTCTGTTGCTCTGGGAGGCTGCACAACAAAGTCCCACAAGCTGTCCCCACACCCCAGCACTGCCGGCCAGCTCTCTGGACTCCACTGACGCCTGTCATCGTGAGGACCTGGCTCACTGTTGGGGACTTTCTCCTACTTGTAAAGCCATCAAACCAATACCTTCAGTCCCAAGCTCTGCGTGTCCATGTGCCAAATGCTGTTGCATCCCTCACCCCTGCGGAGACACTACAGAAGTGGTAACTTTTCCAGAAGGGATCTTCTGTTCCGTTCCTGATGCCCCTTGGGCCATGCCCCATGGCTGGATGGGGCCTAGCCTCCCCTTGGTCAGAGTCTGAGGAGCAATGGGGGGACAGGACGCCCGACAGCGCCAGCGCCTCTGCCTGCCATGAGCCATCAGAGCAGGCTGTGGGCATAAAGTGGAGCTTTGCCCCTTTCAAACCTCAGCTTGGTCCGGAGCCTCACGGTCGGGAGCTGCACGCAGTGCCGTTCCTCACAGGAGAGAAAATGGCCGCCTTTCCCGCCTCCTCAGAGGGCCGCGGCCGCCCGCAGGGGCCGCCGTGACGGCACCTCCCTCCGCCCCACCCGCCGGCGCAGCGCCCGGGGCGGCCCAGGCCCTACCCCGGCGGTAGTCGGGCCGTCACAGCCGCCGCCGTGGTAGCTGACCGGGACCCACGGTGGCAGTCGGACATTGCGTGTCTCTCGAGTCTCTGCTGGTGGGGACCCGGTGGGGCGCTGCCCTGAGGGGGGCTCGCCTGCCCGCCCCCCATCCGAGGGCCCATCCTGCACTCTCCCAAGCCCAGCGGGGGACAGCGGGGTGTCTCGGGGAATGTGGCCGTGCCATCTTCCGAAGTAGCGTCTACTTTGCCGCGCTTTGGGGGAGCATTTGATCAAATGCAAGGGCTTGACATCCCCACAGTCCGTCCCGGGTGCTGGTGGAGCCACAGGAGTGGCTGCAGTGATGGACAGTGATGGCAGGTGCTTGGCCCTCCTCTCATTTTAATGGCAGCCCTTATTCCCGCTCTGCGCCGCTCTGCCCAGAGCCGGTCTGTGAGGGAGGTCTGCTGCTGGGAGAGTGAGGGAGAGCAGGCAGCCACAGGCGGCCTGGCTCCGTCGTCTTTGTCCTGTTCACAGCAACAGCACGTAAACTAGTTTTCATACCTTGGGAAGAGCAGATCCTGCCCAGATTTGGGGGAATTTGTAAGCTAATGATTTCTGAGAACAAGGTCACGTTTAGAAGATGTCATCAGTATCTCTTGCTGACGCGTCACTGCACATAGGCTGGAAGAACATGAATATCCGCTTGTTAAGTCTCCCGTCATCCAACTATATAGTTTCCCGGCAGGACCTCTGTCTCTAGATGGCTGCAGTAGAAACAGTGGCTCATCTTTGGTGGTTCTTCCCCACGAGAATGCTTTTCTTTTGCATCTTTGTCCATTTGATCAGGACCGGAAATAATCACTGTCAGTCACTGGTCCTCTTACCATGGACATGACTGTGCAGAGTTGCACTGAATTTGCAGAAAAATTTCTGCAAACCATGATTTTCAAAACAGGTCTGGCTATATGAAGTACATGCAAGAGCAAAGACTAGCAAAGTTATTAAAATGAAAGGTATAAACCAGCTTAATCTTAGCCGTTCACAGGACCAAGTTTGACTTCCTCCACTAAAAATATTTCTGATATTTCTTCCTTGTTAGATTAACTTCGTTGCCTCTTAAATTGTATTTAATCTGCATGTGGCTCTACATCCACAGGAGGGGGCACTCGAATAACATTTTCAGCAGTTTGCTGCTTAGCTCCATTGTCATACCTTATCTTGTGCATGGTGTATCTGCCTGTGGGAGATGAGAAAGAGCTAAGAGATGATGAAGGAGCATGGAAACAGACTGAGTAGCCCATCAATTCATAAAGTAGTTTGCAGAGCTTTTCTAATAGCTGGATCTTACACTGACAGTTGAGCGTTGCTTCAAATCAACTAATGCAATGCACCCATAAAAAGTAATTGATGAAAACAGATAAAACACTGAGTCACTTTATTCCTTGGGCTGAAAATTTTGTTATCTTTTTCAGAGGGCATTATGGCATTTTACAAGGAAACCTTTGTTTCATGGTTAACATTCACACATACACACCTAAATTATGAAATCTGACCTTATGAGCTAGACTACAATGTTAGCACTTCAACAGCCTGAAAGGTCTAGAGTTCTTAGTCTAGTGCAGAGAAACTGTATTGCAGTTTCACATCAGTTTTGTTTAAAAAGAGATTTCTTTCCAATATCTGCCTGGAGTACAACTATGCTTCCTCAGGGAAGCAGTAAGTGAGGGAAAACATGCTTCTGCGTGCCTCTCCAGTGGGCTGCACTTCAGTGATGCTGACGTGTCAGACCTTCCTGAGGGACCAGGGCTTACCTGAACATTAGAATAGTAGATGTCTAGTCCTGCTACACCATGTTTCTTGTTTTTTGCCCCTCCCCTGGGTCTTTCTGGTCTTCATGACTGACCAGGGTGTGACACCTTGGCAGAGCTGATTTCTAGCACCTGTAGACTTGAAGATTTTCAAAGCTGAAGCTATAAAAGAAGCAGACACAACTATGAATGCCACCAGGACTGAGACTCACCTCCACCAGTAGACTCAATGGCCAGTTCTTGTATGCATCTACCTTTAAAAGATTTATTACTCTTCCTTCCAGCCTTGGTTTTGTTCAGTTTAAATCCTAAACTCTGGATATGGACACTCTGTGCTGCTCAGGGCTGGAGACAGTTTGTACAGCTTGAAGGGCTCTGTCTTCACTGGAGCATCAACATGAAGACTGCAGCGAAGATATCTCAGTGGAGATCCACTACTGACTGCCACAGCATGAGTCCTGGTTATAGATCCAAAGCTTCTCCTGAGCCAGGGCAAATTCCTTTAACATGGGCAGGAACAGGGAGGAGGTGACTGCCAAACTCAATAATCAGATCATAATACTCTTACTCACTGAGGAGAGGGAATAATTAGAGAAGAGCTCTGATTTAACTAACAAAACTTGTTGCTTTTCCTTTTCCTATTGGCAAGTGCTGGCAGATGTGGACCTCACTGTCTTCCAGGGGCCCTACAACAGTCAGAAACTGTAGCTTGAAAACAGCACTTCTAACAGGACTGCTTATGTATGTCAGGGATTCAGACCAGGAAAGAGAGGAAGTGGTGAAGTCCATTATTAAATCTATCATATTAGTCCTAGTCCTGCTGGTAACATATGCAGAATCATTAATTATTTTGCTGCTGCCAGTGTTACAAACTCCATGTAGGGGAACAGACATGTGGCTGGATTGCTTGTTTGCTGCCCCCACCCCCCGAGTCCTGGCCCTTTCATCTTTTCTTAGTGACAGCATGGGTTGCATTTCCAAACGCTTCCAGCACTGGAGGGTTTGGAAGCTGTGCTCTCTGACAGCTGCAATCAAATTCCTATTTTTCTAACCACTAATGCTTCTACCAGTGAAATGCTGACTGACTGCAGTGGGGACAGAATTGAAGCAATTCAGGCTCCCCTAAAAATACCACTCTAAGAGATTAGTATAGGAAAGTACCATGATGCTTGGACTGAAAGAGTGGTGGCTTTTCAGGGCCAATATCAACAGATGAGGAATGTAAAGGAAGGAAGGAGACATATTTCTTGGTTATGTGGCAACTATGGGGGAGCAACCAGGACCTAATTTTAATGAGCCCAGGTGGGTTGGTTGAACCTAAGCCTCATTGTTTAAATTTATGCCAATGCCATTCTGTTGATGTCTTTGATTTCTCACAAGACATTTCATCCTGCATCAAAGCCCTTGACTATTTGAGAACTATTCAAGGTCAGCTACAAGAACACCATCCCACTTCATATAGCTGCTTCTCAGAGAAGGCATCTGCAGAACCGTGGCTGCTTGTTATTTCTGTGACAAAGCTAAGACCATTTTCTTTGATTCTTTTTCTTTCTTGAGAGAGACAGCTGCTCGGCTCCACTGACAGCAATGCAATTTTAAATTCCGGAGACTCCAATTAAAAACTAGATCAATTTCCAAAACACTATTAAGGACACACTAGGGATAAGGATTTGAATTTATTGTCATGAATATAAAGCTTGTCTCCTTACTTGTGGCAGAACAGTGAGGAGAGAGTGTGCCACAGACAAGCATTTCTGTCTAGCAGGGTAAAAGAGTGTCCCCCCAGCAAAATGGAGACTGCAATTAGTGCTTTTCCCCTTGTGATATGTCTAGACTACAGGAGCTGGCACTGGTGAGACATGCATACCATTAGGAGTGGTGATCTAATAAAACAGCTGGCAGACTTTCTGTGCCGACTCTGCCTTGTGTCCAGCTCACTTAGTTTTCTGTCAGACACTTAGGACTTGATGTTCCCAAGCGTGTGACATCTCTCTCCATGTCAGACAGCCAAATATGCAAAAGTGCTTCCTGCCCTTGTGTTTCAGTAGTACCTGCGAAGTGGACCTGGTAGTACTTTCCCGTACTTGAAAACAGTCACCTGGGCTCATTAAAATTAGGTCCTGGTTGCTCCCCCATAGTTGCCACATAACCAAGAAAGATGTCTCCTTCCTTGCCTCAGATTCCTCATCTGTTGATATTGGCCCTGAAAAGCCACCACTCTTTCAGTCCAAGCATCATGGTACTTTCCTATGCTGGTAGTACTTCTGACTACTCAGTGCTGGGATCTGCCTGGAAAAGGAGACGATGTGGAGAGCTGTAGCAATTTGGGAATAGATTCTGCTTCAGCTCTGCCTAAGCCTGCTCTGCCAAAACCTTCAGTATTGACTCAGCCATTTTTTTCTGATGGTGGTTACAGTGGACTCCTCGTAAGCTCAGAATAATTAAGCTAAATCTTCAGTCATCTGGCAGCATCCATCCTATTCCTCCATCTTCTGAATTGTGTATGGGCAGACATGAATTCAGTCTTGACCAAGGGCCCGGAAAATGCCTGTCTCTATGGGTACAAGCAAAATGTCACTCTGTAACTGCAGCTGATGCACCACTCATTGACAAAACCATATTTGTAGCAATTGTGGGGGTCAAAACTATTTGGATGCTTGCAGATCACAGTGCACAGCTGGGCTCAAAGAGGACAAAACATTATTTCAATCTTGAATTCAAAGGAAGGCATTAAGTAAAGACAGCAATAGGCCTCTGTGTGTGCTCGACATGGTGCACAGTGCTCAAGGCAATCAGGGCCAAGTTCCTGCCATAAGGAAGTATAGTTTGATTGAGTTATAATCACTGGAACAGGGTATTTTGAACCTCTTTAACACCTAATCTTGAAGAACTGCTAGGGATGCCAGGATGAAAAGTCCAAGGACCGTCAGGAAGGAAGACACGTTGTCTTGTTAGGAGGTCTGCGACCATGATGTCCAGATGCTCAGACTCAATGGGAGATAGGCTGCCAACTGTTTGGTGTGTTCATCTGGTTTTGCCCTGCATACTGCTGTCAGCTGGGACACTGGCTTGCATGGGACTTTGGTCTTGGTAGTACAGCTGCCAGTTCTTCCTTCACTCTGTGCAGGTGCTTCTGAGCAGTCCTTAGGCAATGAAGGTCTCGGGCACACTTACTTTTCTTAGTTCATGCAGCTTTGTACCAAAAGACAGGACAATTTATTTACTTCTCATCTTCACCTTGGGAGCAAAGGCAAGGGTATGCAGAGAAGCTGAGTCTGAAACACATTTTCCTTTGGAGGAGATTGCAGTGTCTCTGCAGTTCTGAGACTGCCATGTTCAAAAATGCAAAGAACAGAGGGATTTAGACCCCAGCAACAAAACACTTCAGCAGCTTTCTCTATTCTGCCTGCCCCCCTGATTTTATTGGATTCGTCCTTAAACCCAGAAGTGATGGCATTGAAAACACTAAGGAAGACCCTGGAGAGAAATGGAATGCCTTGTAATGGATAGAGGAAAGCAGAATCCAGCATTTCTGTAATGAAAATTGAGCAGACTAATGTGAGGAGGCTCTTAAAGTCTTAATTTTGCTCCTTACCACAGATTGTGTGTTGATTCCCCAGAAGAAAACAACAATCAATAGTTAATGGTGTAGAAAATTCTTCCCTTCCACTGGTTCAAGAACTGCAAGGTATTTAGACTCAGATCTCCCATTGCCCTTTTTCTGGGAGACAGACCACTGCAAGAACTAGAAAGGTTGAGAAAAAAAGAAGTGATTCTTTCTTTCCCATTGGAAGAATCAGAGCTCTTTGACGAAAACAAAAAAGAAAATTTAAAAGGAAATTCAACACACCCAGTGCTCCTACCACTTGATTATATTGTCAAGTCCAGAAAAAAGACTGTAACTCATCGGCAATAGGTAAATGTTTTGATCAAACTCGACTTTAAAGGAGAGGTGCTAAGTCATTGAAGCTTTACCTCTTACTTGTTTCACAGGATTCTCGTAGAAGGAAATGAAAAATAAAGAGAGGTCTCCAGAGGAAAATTGGATCAGACTTAGAAGACAGATTCTGTCTCCTTCCAGGAGTATACTTGCAAGTTTTACTGCTGATTTCTTCCTATCTGAAATGTTGGATTAGGTATCCTGATACCACCAATACCCAGAGCAGCCTTTCTAGTTGCTGTATACAAAATGGCATGAAACCATAGTAAGCAGGGAACAGCTACTGCAATCACATGATGGACTGCTGCATTTTCAACTACTTTGGCACTTTAGACCAAAGAAGGTAGAAGCAAATCTGTTATGGCACTCTCAGTGACTCTAAATTTGCAGTGGTCATTGGGATATTTCAGATGGGGATTTTCATGAATGCATTCATGAGCAGTCCTACAATCCTGCAGGCTCCCCAGGAAGTGACAGCCTAGTATCAGTGCACATGCGCCCTGGTTCCCAACACTCTTGAGTGATGCATTTTTCATGCTGAGACATAAAACTACTGACATAATCCACTGCACCAGATGAACGATCACTCTTATCCATATCTGCTCTTACAGGCAAGGATGGGTTGGGAAGGAGTGCCTCAGGGACTTCCTGAATGAGCTACACCGGTTTCTGTTCATTTCCTTCAAGGAAGTAATTCACAAAAAAAATAGGGTCTAAAATGGTAAAAGCAAGGATTTGTCTTATTAAGTACTAAGTTGAGACTGAGATGCTGAGTCCCTTTTCATAAGTATCCAATGTACAAAATTTCCATAGCATAACAAATCCCAACAGGGGGAATGTTTGAGATGACTTCTTTTTAAACTCTTCAGCACTGAGATCTTTTAACTGCCAGCACTTATATAAAAAAGAATGCTTTTCTGTTTGGGGAAGGAAGGTAGGGAGAAAGGAGCAAAGAGATTGTGGACAGCTGCCATACCTATTTCTGTCTGCAAGGTGCTGGGAAGAATTAATGATAAAATTGTTTTATTCCAAAGTGCCTGAACACCTCAAAAGTGAAATATTAATTCCTTCATTACTGAAAACTTTGACACCAATAGACAGGCCTGATACTCTGTATTTCCATGAAGACCACTGCAATCTTTTAGAACTCTGGTGTTTTGGGTAGAGAAATACACTGCTTAATTAACTAATACTTGAAAAGATGGACATGAATCTTCCCTACGTATTTTGGGAGCTCATATAACCTTAAGGCAGTGCAGCAGCAACAACATTATAATAACAACTCTGGCTTCCAGTAGCTACTGTCTTCTGGTGTTACCGGATGCCAGTGGCACAAATGTCCACAAAGAGGTATGTCACTATTTGTGTGAGTGTTCCTATGGCCTTTTCCAGAGCCTTCCGCTCTGCAATAAAGACTAGTCCATCTGACACTGCTGTGAGAGGGAACAACCTGATGCTGTCAACTCTGTGCAGGTTTGTTCCTCTAGTACCTGTGCCAGCCAGAGCAGAGGCCAGCACTGTGCTTACCACACACAGACAATATTCAAAGTAAAGCAGAAAGCAGGCTGAGGCAAGCCATTTTTCTTGGACTCCTTGTCCATTTCTATTCCATGAAATTCACTATAGTGAGCAAGAGGTATGTGTAATGCCACTGTGCCCAGCTGCTTCTGCTGGTAGCATGGTTACAAATGCTGTGAACCAGTAATTGATCTGCTCCTTATCAATTTTTCTCTCCCTCCTTCCTCCTGGTTTATATCCTGGAGCTTTAGTTCTGCCAGCTCTTAGCCTAGCTTCTGCCTGGAGCTCTTCAGAGCCAGACATGATCTTATGTAGAGGATGAAGACCCTAAAGGACTGTGGACAACTTTCACCCCTGGAAATGCTTGGTTGGCAGACCTGCCTTTCTTCCTGGGAGTGTGAAAAGGTCTGCATGGGAGCCAAGGGTAAGAGAGTTCAGGAGGATAAGCCCTCCCCAGAGGAAGTCAGAATTTTGCATGACTGAACCCTATAAAGTTTCTTACTCTTGCAGGCCTCAGCATGAACTGTGATCCAGTTTGCTCAGTGAGGATGAGTTTAGTCCATCAGTACCTGCCCTTCATTCCTGTGTAAAAGAATTGCTTAAAAACCCATTGGCCCAAATTTTCAACCTGAAAGAGCATGTGGGGAGGAGCCTGATTACTAAGCCTTCACATCTGATGTGAAGTTAGCTTTCAAGTACTGAAGCACAGCCATGGAGTTTCTCACAGATGGGCACATAACATAACTTTGGTATGAGTGCACCAAAGACATACAGTCTGCTTGCATTTTCCCAGGCAGCTTTGTCTTGTGCTACTGTTCCCAGAATGTAAACGCCTGACTGCTATTAGCTCAGCTCCTTCATAGCTGAAGCTCCTGTAGATCTGTTGACAGTAGGACTGCAGTATAAATATTTCATATCTACTTCTACCACTAATACCTTGCATACTCAAAATATAGGCAAGTTTTGTACCTACCACAGTAGCACTGAGCAATTCTTATGCCCAGCTCTGAGAATAACATTTTAGAAGTTGTACAAAAAGGCCATCTCTTCTCTCGTAAACTCTATCTTAATTATCATCTATAATCACAGTATTGCTTCATATAATTGGGAAATTCACACTGCCTTGAGTAAAATCAGTGTTAATAAAAGGAAACTACTGTGATTCTCAGATTCTTTCCTTTGTAACTCTATCATGTAGGCTTAGAGCTACTTTTCTTGCTCTCTGAGCAGGAAACTCATTAACTCTGATTGGAAATAGTGTAAAAGGAAAGAGTGTCTTTGTTTTCAGTTCTTTCTCCAAAATAGCTGCTAAAAGCCAGTAAGCCAGTAACTGAGATACGGATTTCAGAGACCAGTAGATAGGTGTCTTGACTTAAAAGGTAATTAAAGCAGAAAAATTATTAGTGAAGTTCGTACAGTTTGTACAGTAAAGCTAGTACAGCACGTAACTACCAGATCCTTGTTCACATGCTGACCTGGATCTACTGTACCATCAATGTCTAACCTGACCTATATGAATCAGAGCAAAACCCTTGAGTGGATGAACTCTCTAGATGGTTTGTTATATAGTTAAGCTAACTCAGGAAGTATCTCAGACTGGTTGCTTTCTCCTTCGGGGAAGCACCTGTTTTAGTAATTTTGTGTGAGAAATGGACTTAACAAGTCATGCAGTTTGTACCCAGAACCCCATCACGTCATTCTGTCAAACCTTGCCTTGTGCTCAAGCTGAAGATATATACTGCTTGAACAAAGACAAAAGCGTAAGCAGTGAAAGTGGCATTGCTTAGAAAAGCCAGCAGATAAAACTTTGATTCAATTTTCATGAGGGAAAGCAGCATCTTCCTTACCTACTGCTTTCCCTATGGCTGTGTCTGCTTGCCATGCAGTTGTAGGCAAGACACTCCTCCATTACTCTGTTGCTTCTCCACTACTGCTTATTTATCTTATTTATCTTCTCCCTCCCTAGTGCTACCTGATGTGTTTTCAAAAGCTGACAGAGCTGCCTTTTTCCTCCTGCAGGATTGATATAGCTGGCTGTCTTCTTTCAAGAATAGAAAGGTGGACTGCATAATACAGAGCAAGATTTCTCTGTCCCCAAAGTCCTCCAAACTTATGTCCAGAAGACATGACTGCCCTTTTGAGAGTGCCAGTGGTGAAAGAGGCTTCATGGCTGGGATATGAACTCTATTTAAAAGCAGGTGGCTCCCTGTCATCCCCATCCCATCATGGGTGTTGATGTAATGGCAAGAGGCAAGATGTGAGTCCCTTCTGGTGAGAGGATTACCTAAAGCTTTTGACAGGCTAAGGCACCAGGAACATTATCACGATTAATGATAAATGAAGTAGTCAAACAGTCTTGTTCCAGCAGTAATTTGAATTTGGAAGTACTGAGGCATATGTCTTAAAATTGCCAATTCTCACCTGTTCTGCAGTAGTCACAACAATGCTTGAACAGTGTTACAGCCAGAGGTGTCAGCACTTTTGGGCATTAATTTCCTGCTGACATGCGGCTTTCTGTAATAGATGCATAATGTGCTCATTTAGTGACAAACTTTTATGTTAACCAGTGACATTAATTAGTGAAACAAAGCAGTTTTGAGCTGTATGCAGTTTATACTCCTGACTAGATGATGTCTGCCTTTTATTATTCTGTGATACACAAAGCAGCCAGGAATATATTACAAACACACCATGCTCTGCAAAAAGGTCTGCCTGAAGATACCAGGTAATCTGATAGGCACTCTCTGCTAGAAATACAAAGTGTGTGTGAACTGTACAGCTTCTAAGTAAATAGAGGGAAGATAGCTTACACCAGCAGAGTTTGTGCTTAGCCTGAGTTGACTGTTTCTGATAAAATTTGACTGCACACACCTCACTGGTTTACTGTCCAAGCTTACAATGCAAACCATATCCTCTGGCACGGCTTCTTAACCCAGATCCCACAGGGTCCCTTCAAATAGCTTCTCAATCCTGCGTCAGGAAAGCAAAGAGAAGCACATGAAATAGCAGTCTTTCCTGGCTGCTCTGTCTCAGAAGCTAATGACAATCTGTAGACTCAGGGTAGATTGTTGGCCCAAGAGTCAATAAGAAATACAAATAACGAGTATCTTCTGTAGGCATTGGTAGAAAGTTAGGTTCTTGCCTGGGAGGAAATGACAGAAAATAGCCATTCTCCACAGTGTGATGGTGCAGACTCTGGTGATGAGATGAGCCTGAATCTGACACAGCATCAGTATTTGGGAAGCCTTTAAAACCGTAGGTTGAGGAAGCTGAAATGAAATTGGTGTAACCGTCCCAGAGACTGCACTTTGAGGGCAGCCTGATTGGTACTACTTTATATGCAGAGCTGCTCTGGAAACCACTGTGTCAGTGCCTGAAGGACAGACCTGGGCTTGACAGATGTGTTTGGTGTGGAACTCCTGATTTCCCTTTGGAAGCTATTGCTGGTTTCAAGACACCACTGTAACAACAGACCTAGATCAATTCGCTCAGCCAGTGCCTTAAAAACATTGGTGTCAACTGTGGTTGTGATCTTTGATATCTCTGCTGAAGTAGAATTGCTTCACTAATTGGCTGATACCCATGTGGAGGTGTCGGAATATGACAGGCCCCCCCACCTGCATGTTGACACTCTGCAGGCAGAGGTAAAAGATAGTTTATACTCCATAGCTTTTATAATACCAGCAGTGATTCCATTCTTGAGGACATCTGCGAATGGTAGGAAGGCCCCTGCAGAAGTCCTTTCGTTGTGGGAAGAATCAGGCCATAATGATGGAATGTTCTGGAGATCCTAAGAAATGTAACTTAAAGAGCAGGGCAGGCGGGAGATGACACATACCAAAAGAAAAGGCAAGAAGTTGAAAGGATTAGTTGGAAAATCTCAGGGAAGACCTTCCAGGGGAAAATCCTGTATGTCAGTCAAGTAATTTTGTCTTTGCTTAGGGCATTTTTTAACAATTATGTTAAAAGATTAAAGCAAAAATACTGCAGCTAATCAGTGTTAAGAAGAAAAAAAGCTGTTATGAATTTACTAATAGCATGTTAAATGGTACATTCCTATGCTAACCAGGTATCAAGCCAATGCTAAAACTGGATTTACCCTATTTCCCCATGGTTCGAGGAACTGAGCACAGGAAGCAGGATGGTGGTGTTTACCTGAATGGGAGTGGAAAACTGCGATGTTAATCACCTGGGATATTGCACTTGAAAGCATACAGACATACCTGCTATGAAGAAATAGGCTCAGTCCTATCTGAGTATCAGGGCTGAGATTTGACCCATCTGTTGACTCGGTGAATTCCTGTTTCTCGGTCAGTTCTACTCATATGCATTTATGGCCATTTTTTTTTTTTGCCCTGCATCCAGTGTATCTATGGACCTAGTCTTTGCTAGTCCTTGCACTTGCAAGGCAACCTGAAGAGCTGCAAGGCAAATCATGAGTAACTAGCTAGTGACCAGACATACAAAAGAACTCAAACAAAAAGATTATTATTCCATTGAAAGACTTGAACAACCATGAATTTCCTTTTCCTTGAGAAAAGCATGAGGATTACAAAAGTTGCTGTCTTCTATGCCTGCATTAGCACTGCCTGCCAGATGCAGAGTAAAGCTTTCCTGTATCTCAGGCTCAGCCTGATATGTCCAAGTGGAAGTCAGTGACAAGAGGTGTTTCTCAGGGGTCAGTACTGGGACTCAACATCTCTGTCAGAGACATGGACAGTGGCATCGGGTGCACCCTCAGCAAGTTTGCCAATGACACCAAGCTGTGTGGCGCTGTCGACACACTGGAGGGAAGGGATGCCATCCAGAGGGACCTGGACAGGCTTGAGAGGCGGGCCCATGCAAACCTCATGAAGTTCAACCAAGCCAAGTGCAAGGTCCTGCACCTGGCTCATGGCAATCCCAGGCACAAATACAGGTTGGGAGGAGAATGGCTGGAGAGCAGTGCTGAGGAGAAGGACTCGGGAGTGCTCATGGATGAGAAGCTCAACATGAGCCGGCAGTGTGCGCTGGCAGCCCAGAAAGCCAACCGCATCCTGGGCTGCATCTAAAGAAGCGCAGCCAGCTGATCGAGGGAGGTGATTCTGCCCCCCTACTCTGCTCTGATGGGACTCCGTCTGGAGTATTGTGTCCAGCTCTGGAGTCCTCAGCACAGGAAAAACATGGACCTCTTGGAATGAGTCCAGCCATGAAAATGATCAGAGGGCTGGAGCACCTCTGCTATGAAGACAGGCTGAGAGAGTTGTGGTTGTTCATTCTGGAGAAGAGAAGGCTCCAGGGAGACCTTCTAGCAGCCTTTCAGTACCTGAAGGGGGCCTACAGGAGAGATGAAGAAGGACTCTTTATGAGGGAGTGGAATGATAGGACAAGTGGTAACGGTTTTAAACTGAAAGAGGAAAGATTTAGACTAGATATGAGTAAGAAATTCTTTACTATGAGGGTGGTGAGGCACTGGAACAGGTTGCCCAGGGAAGTTGCTGCTGCCCCATCCCTGGAAGTGTTCAAGGTCAGGCTGGATGGGGCTTTGAGCAACCTGGTCTAGTAGGAAGTGTCCCTGTCCATGGCAACGGGGTTGGAACTCAATGATCTTTAAGATCCCTTCCAACCCAAACCATTCTATGATCCTATGATTCTATGTTTGCACAATTTGCATACATTAAGCAGACACATGGGAAAGTTGTTTTCTTACATGCAGTTCCTGAATAAGGACAAAGAGACTTATGAGGGCTGTTCTCTTTGCTGTGAAAACTGGAAAAGCAAGTTAAATTTCTGAATAGGATTTGTAGGACAGTTTTCCTTACACTTTGGTTTGAGGCAACTGCAGGCCTTGGGCCTCCCGTCTCCTCTCTGGAGACTTTGGGATGCTAAACTTCCCACTACAAACTCACAAGCAGAAGCAAGGAGTAGACTCAAGTAGACTCATTCAAGATTTTCTAGAGGCAGATATGTGCGGTACTAGCTCACTAACAGGAACTCTGTTTCTGTCCACTCTGCAGAGGCATTTGCTGTGTGCCACGTCAACCTAGTGTCACTGGTATGCAGTGTACAAAGCCTGTTACCTAGCCACTAAGCCGCTAATGATTCTCCCTGTTCCTCTGCTGTGCTCCTTTTCTTCATAGCTGTCCCTTTTGTTCCAAGCCAGCTACATGATGACTGGCTAAGTGGGAGCACAGGAAAACAAGCTGTCACTCATGTTTCACTTGTCCTCAATACCCTGCCTACTTCACTGCCAGACAGGAGATAACTTGACTCTTAATCCCCAAGGCTCATTTGCAATAGCTTAAAGCATCTAATGCATTTTAACACCTCCAGGAAGGCAACCTTTAGACCAAATGTCTATATAATAAATAACTTTTCCGTGCATTTAGTGGTGGGGATAGTGGAAGATGTCTGAACTAGAGAGGGATGAAGTGAGCTCTTTGTGGAGTAGTTTGCATTTCTGGTTGCCAGGAGCATTACAAATGACACATCCCATGAATTTATTTGCTATATACCTGAGCGAAGTGTTAGAAGGTCAGAATTATGAACTACACGGAGGATGCACTAGCAACTCTTCAGTCCATTTGCCCTGACAACGCTTCTGGTTTGCTTAGGAGTACCTTTATTTACTCTTCTTCTAAACACAAGCTGACTAGCAGGGGGGTCTGGGAGAATGAGGCATTCTGCCTTTGGGAGGTAATTTGTTAGGAGTTGCAGTGACAGGAAAAATTGAAAGACCACACAAAGAGGGAATTTCTAGACTTTCTAGAAACACAACAAAAGCAACTCTGCTGCTTCTGGCAGCGCATGAACACTGGGTTTCCTTGGCTGCTGACTTTACAAATCTGAAGCCAGGGTCTTTTGGCTACCGTATTTATAAGCTGAATCCATACCTTTGATCTTGTGAAACATAAAGTTTCTGGACAAGCTCACCATAGCCCAAAAAATTTGCCACCACTTGATTTGGGGTGGACTGTGTTACTTCTAATGGAGAAGAAAAAAACCCAACTTAATACCAGGGCAAGGAAGCCTTGGTATTAACCATATAATGGTGGTCAGGTCTTTGCCTTCTGTTGAGCTGAGCAATTCTGTAGCCCTGACTACCATATTAAGAGACTGAAAAATTCATTGCTGTGCTTGGGTTTGAACATGTAATTATGCAGCAATTGGAAAATTCTGAAAATAAACCGATGGCATTAAATATCAAGGTATGAATATCTCCAGTTTGTTAGTTGGACAGGGCCAATTTGTCTCTGTCTCTGACTATGAATTTGTTTTTCCATTAAAACACATAATCTCTTCATCTAACCGAATCTTTAGGTTGCTCTTACATCTTCAGCGTTCAAGATGAGAAATGCTTGGATGACAACAGGTAAGCAAGGTAATAATGTTTAGAACTGTTCTATGATTAGCATGCCACTGTTATTCAAACCAGATGACAAAGATGCTGTTGCAGTGTCATAGCAGCTGTTTTTACTTGCACTGGAGGCTGCCTCATGGCCCCCATGTCATCAGGCATAAGCAGATTTTGCATTGGTTGGCACACAAGGCACTGCAGGACAAAGAACAGGAAGAGATGCAAGCAGCTTTTCCTCTGAAGCTTTTTCTCTCCACAGACTGATGGTACCAACCTGAGCAATCAGGAATCAATCTTCCTTCGAAGATGGTACTACTGTGGTCCAGCCCATTCCTTTGTCATTGATTTTTGTCTCTGGAGTTGTGGCAAGGACTCAGCCTCAGTCCCAAAAGAGTTGTTTTAGGGCAGGGCTGTCATCAAAAGCAATGCCAAATTCTGCCTTGAGGGGACAGAACTGAACTACAGACTCATAACTGGGCGTAAAGAGGCATAGAGAGCACTGAGACTTGGGAGCTTCTAAACTCCTTGTCCTCTTGCTTTTACTGCAGTGTATGCAGTTAGTGCATGGAAATGACTGTACCTACTGTACAGTCTTTCTGCACTGTATCAGAAATCCTACATGTTTATGTATGAACCTGTGCAGACACAGTCAAGGGATGGGTCGGAGCTCCTATCCATACTGGCAATCTAGTTAGAGTCTCTTGGAGCTGACAGCTACTCTGGTTCATATATTTAGAAATGTACCTCTGTTATAATGGTGCAAAATACAGTCACTGGGACATTTTTTTCATGCTTTCAGGAAAACAACAGTATCAGTTGACTGAAGGTGGTAGTATCAGACTTGACCTTTTCAGATGCACCAATTCCAGGCCAGACAGCCCAGCAATGCTTCAGTTGGGTGGTTTCCCCCTAGATGGAAGTAAAATCAATGGTTCTTTTAAATGAGATTTTATACTGTCTATGAAATGTTTAATTGTTAATTAATTCTTAAATGTAATTGTTAAATGTAAAATGTTTATTTAATTTTTAAATGTTTAATTGTAATAATTTATGGTTGTGGTGAAGAGATCACAGTTGAACAGATTGTTTTTCTTTACTGTTATTAAAACCTCCATGAGGTTAAAGAGCTTGGAGGATAAGAAGACAAAAAAATGCATGGAGAAACAGACAGGGTCAGGATTATTTTTTTTTAAATTCCTTCTTTCCCCCTTAAATGATGTCTCCTTAAAAGGACATCAGTGACTAAAAGTTTTCTGGAGTTGTGCAGCGGAAAATCTGTGATGTTATTGCCTGTACTAACTGTAGAGACATGCAACTGAAAGAAAGTGTTTGGGTTTTATGTGCTGGAAAGCACCACATAATATTAACCATACATTTTAACCAAATACTCTGAAGCATCAAGGTTTACTAGTGCCGTCCTGTGAAGGGAAACAGACATGCAGGGAAAGTTGTGATTTGTCCAAAGCATCATAGCAAGCCAACTATGGATTTAAGAGTAAAACTTTGCTTCTTGACTTGCAGCCCCTATATTATCTCTTGCACTCAGAAGAATAACCAAACTTTGCATTTTTTTGTGAACTAACTTGAGTTGAAAATGTACTTTATAGTGACTGGAGACCACCTTAAGATATTCTTAGCAAATAAATGCCTTGATATTATTAATGAGCAACATGATAAGGTCAATAGGTCATAACAACAGAAGCCAGTCAGATACCGGGTAAATACAAAATTACTCATATCCAGTTGGTACTGCCAAACATTCTCCTCTAAATGCTGCTTGGAGGCTACTTTAAGGAGCAGAATGGCAGAAGTCAGGCTAAATTAGCTTTTAATTTTTTTTTTTTTTAATAGGTGCTCTTTGCATAACAGATCTATAAAACCCAGAGTTTCCTGTTTTCCCTGAGACAGGCCGCTGGATGTACTGATATTCTCTTAGGGACTGTGGAGCAGCAGCAGTCAAAAAAATGAATGGAAACCACGAGTGCTCAGGGAATTGGGTTTTTAATTCAATGCTCTCAGTATATTTTAGGTGCTTAACTTCAGTTTTCTAAACTTGAACTTGATAATATGAAGCCTGCAGCTAGCAATACTGTGTATTTTGCCCCATAGCTTAAGTGAATGCTTACTGGTAGAGGCTAGTTTGTTGAGTATGGAGCTACACAACTGCTGTCGTTATTAGCAGAAGTGATTCTTTGAGTATGTGGTCTAGCTTGGGGAATGGAAAATATTCGCAATACTTTCTTCTTTGAACCTTTGAAAGTGCTCAGGCTTTCAAATTATCAGTCTAATCATGACTCTTTATGTCTACCTGTCTTTATGTCTACCTACATTTTTGCTACAAAACTGTGAATTATTTACCCAATATGATCATATGCATTGGGAATAAAGGATTTGAAAATGGGCAGAGCTGAACTCTGAATGAAAAGGCATCTGGTTGCTTGGCATGGGGGCTTAGTCTCATGGCCCAAAGGCATGCAAAAGAACAGCTGTTTCAGAGGTGGAAACAACTCATGTTTCTTCTAAAATTGCTATGCAGAGTCCTCCTGGTTGCCATGGCTCAGGTTAAGTTAAAGTCACCCCGTTCTGTTGCAGCAGTGTACAGCAGTGAACACAGCTGAGCTCTGTGTGTGTCTGACCATGTGTATGTGTGTGTGGTTGTGTGTGTGTGTGCATGTATATGCTCAGGAAGAAGGGGAGAGCCTTGCCTGGTGGGGCTGCATGCCGGCCTCCACATCAGGAAGCTCCCCCTTATAAAGTGCTGGCCAGGAGGAGCCTCTGACCATGACATTATTTCAAAATCAGAACCAGCCTTTCCCCTGAACCTCAGTGTCATTCAGCCCCATGGCATAGCACAGTCTCCACGGGGTACTCCGGGACTGTTGCAACTTGAGAGGAGGCAGAAAGGTTTGCCTCACCTCCATCCACCATAAGCTTTACCATCCAAAGGGAGAGTGGCTTCTGCTTCGAGTCCTGCCAAAGCTTAGGCAAGGACTTATAAGACTTAACTCCAAGCAGCATTTCCTTTACTGTGGATGGGAATTGTCCACCACTCACCCCTGTGGTGGAAAAATGTTTGTGCTGTTGAGCAATGGTTTAATTATGTAGATTTGAATAATTCTCTTGGAAAGCATAATTTCAAGTAAGTAGTGCCATCTTTGCTGTCCAGAATAGGTGGCATATTTGGGGAATATCAGCTTGAACATTTGTTGTAGCTGATACCCACTGCTATAATAAAAGCTATTTTGAAATATCATTGAAAAATATGGGAATATTTCAGCACAACCACCTGTAAACTAGTAAAACAAAACCATCTATAATTATATTTAAAACCATGTCTTTGTAAGTTATGTGACAGCTTCGGGATACTTGATGTAGAGATATATCGTGATAAAACTTTGATATACTCAATCACAGCAGAAGTAAATGAATTAAATGAAGTTGATACCAAGTGCATTATTGAAATATGGCAATTCTGGTGCGTCTAAGGCTTCAGCTACTAGAAGGGACCTGCTGAAGTCTTGCTGACAACGTAGTGGCTGTGCTCTGTCTTTATCTGAACTCTGAGTGCTTCTTAAATCCGTTGTTCATGTTAGTATGGACCACACAAGTTTAACCACTTCTGTGATGTGCTGACAATGGAGGATCTCTGCCTCACGAGTGACTGGCAAAACAACAGCAAGCCATTTCTCATACCACACAACTAACATTAAACAAATACCACTTCAGCCTGCCCCAGGGAGGTGGTTGAGTCACCATCTCCGGAGGTATTTAAGTATACAGTGTAGATGTCCACTTCAGGGCATGCTCTAGTGGCATGCTCTAGTGGCTGAGATTGTACAGATTTTTTGTGTGTCTATGGTTGGACTCGGTGAGCTCAGAGATCCTTTCCAACCATCACGATTCTGTGATTCTGTCTAAAATAAGTCATATGTGAAAGCTGCAGGGCTGAGCAGGAAATATTCTGCAAGGGTATAAGACTAGTTTCCCAAAGAAGAGGCAATTTTTTTATTTTAATGAAAATACTTTGTGACCCCTGGACTAAATTCAGTAGCTCCTGTTTTGTTCACCAAACAGAATGATGCACTAAAAGATGAATAAGGAAAATTACCACGTTGGCTGCTTACACTCTGACCTTTGACAGTTGCTAGTTAAATAATCCCTTAACTCTACAGTGAAGAAGACAGCGGTCTCTTAAATTCCCCATCAGACTGGAGGCATTATCTCTTCTCGTCCTCATCCATAAGAAACCTGGCTAGGGCTCCTGGTACACAGAAAAGTTTGCATCATCTTGATTATGCATATGTATCAATAAGTCAGCCAAGTTCCGTCTGGCTGCTTCTAGTCGGAGACTGAGGACAGGATTTGAGGGTGGCAGAGGTGTGCACCTTGCTCCCCAGAACTCCTGGAAGGGCCACTTCCTTCAATTTTTTATTTCTAGTTAAGTTTCAGTAATCTTGTTTTGCATGGTGTTACGCAAGCCCTGTGTGCATTTTACAGGGTTTCCTAAGATGATTCTTAGAGCATAGCTGCTGAATTCATTCTGAAGAACGGGCTTTTCAGTTTGGGTCAAATCATTCAGGTATTCCCCAAAATCAGCAGTCACATCTGAGCTTAACTCACAAACACATGAAGGCTACTCAGCCCTCTTCACCACAGTTCAGGGGGGGTGCTTAGTATCCTTTTGTATGAACTAAAATTGAGGCCATCTATGATTTCAGTACTCATTACTGCCCAAATATGCTCAAGGGGTGAAGCAGAAGAAAGGTAAAATTAATCTTGATGTTTCTCACTCTCCTTACTCAATGCATGCTACTCAGGTGACTCTGAGCATAGTCAGTCATTAAGTCAGGAAATCTGCTTCTTCCAAGATTGATTGAGGATGGAAATGTGATCCCAAAAAAGCTCAGTTGCTACATGCAGTGAAGCAACATTTTAAGAACAAATCGGCCTGAAACTTCCTTGCCTAAAGGGCAATGCATTGCAGAAAATAACTGGTTGGCTTCTCTCTGCTGAGCTCTTCAGGTAAGTTGTGGCAGTTCCAGTGAGCCATGAAAATGGAAACCATTACGGCTGTAGTGAGCTCAAGCCAGCCACAGTCTAGAGCTTCACAAAGACATTGTTCTGTTTCACTGCTTGCAGCACTGAGCAGTTGTGTAGTGCAGGGCTTGAATTTCTTGCCATGAACAGATCAGGGTAGCTGTGCATGGTATATGGCAAACTTTGCAGTCATTTCTAAATAAAAGCAGTGATATAGTACATTAACTATGTTTCAACAGACAAAACAACGGGCAAGATCAATGGATCAGGAAAGACTCTTCAAAATGCCTTTGTGAGGCTGGTGATCTACTGATGCTCTATTAATAGAGAAACCAGCTTGCCAAGAACATGGAGGAGAGCAAATGGTGCCAGTTCTGCATTTCACCCCTTCAAAGTTAACATCCAAATCCAACAAGGTATTCTATACCCTGTCAAGCTGTGTCTTCTGCCACCACTGGCCCATTTATCTAGCTCCCTTTGTCTGAAATCTGTCTAGTCTGCACCTGACTGTCCTATGATATATTAGCTCTGCTTTCTATTTTGTAAGAGGAGACAGAAGGTCAGACTGATGCTATCGGAACATGAGCTTTGGAAACGAAAGCAAGAAGAGTGCCATGGCTCACCTGAAGCTGGTATTTTTCTGAACAGGAATGTACAGGACTGTCAGTAAGGCAAGAACATGGGCCTAGCTCTGTATTCATTTAGGGTCCTGCACCTGGGGAGGAAAAATGCCAGGCACCAATATAGGTTAGGGGCGGACCTGCTGGAAAGCAGTTCTGAGGAGAAGGATCTGGGGGTCCTGGTAGATAGCACACTTTCCATGAGCCAGCAACGTGCCCTTGTCGCCAAGAGGGCCAATGGGATCCTGGGCTGCACAGGGGAGAGTGTGACCAGTAGGTCAAGGAAGGTCATTCCCCTCTACTCTGCACTGGTGAGGCCACAACTGGCATACTGTGTCCAGTTCTGGGCTCCCCAGTTCAAAAGAGAGACAGGGAATTACCTGAGAGAGTCCAGCATAAGGGAAGCGAAAATGATTAAGGGATTAGAGCACCCCCCTTAAGAAGAAGGGCTGAGAGAGCTGGGACTTTTCAGCCTGGAGAAGAGAAGGCTGAGGGGAGACCTTATTAATGCTTACAAGTATCTAAAGAGTGGGTTGAAGGAGGATGGAGCTGGACTCTTTTCAGTGGTTCCCAGTGACAGGACGAGGGGCAATGGGCACAAGCTGGAACATGGGAAGTTCCATTCAAATACGAGGAAGAACTTCTTTACAGCAAGGGTGAGAGAGCCCTGGAACAGGCTGCCCAGGGGAGTCGTGGAGTCCCCTTCTCTGGAGATTTTCAAGATCTGCCTGGATGCAGTCCTGAGTAAATGTGTTCTGGGCAATCCTGCTTTAGCAGGGGGGTTGGACTAGATGATCTCTAGAGGTCCCTTCCAACTCTGACAATTCCATGATTCCATGATTTCACCCATCCATAAATCAAATGGTGGCAGCAGGTGGAATATTTTTTTTATATGTCAAGATAGATCTTTATATTAACACTGATAATGTCTAAAACGGCAGTTACTGAAAGATGTACTCAGTCTATGGGAAATCTTCACAGCATGTATTTTGATCTCAGAGTGACCCATGGCTTAATTTTAAGCTGTATACATTCACATAGGCAAAGAAAATGCTGCTTAGCATAGGTCTCATATTTGACTTCAGGTATCACCTAATACAAAAAAGATAACTATTTAGCTTCAGCCTGAGCCTGGATGGAAATCTTGCTCACCTTTTGAGTGCTCAGCCTTTTGAGAGGTTTCTTTACCAGCCAGCCCTCAGCTAACAGAAATCTATCCCAGTGTGCAAATTACTTGTCTGTGTCATCTTTATCATTATTTCTGTGCACCTCAGAGTTGTGACTACCTCTCAAATGAGGATTTAAACTGCTCATTATGAGGATCTTGGCCTTGCATCCTTCACTCTTGCAACAGGTGGAGCTGCATTCCCGGAGATTGCCTGGGACTGTTCCCATTTTTAAAAGGGCAGAGTACACTTTGCAAAACAAGCATTGGAAAGTTTTTTTAAATTTCTTTTTAACTCCTTGGTGCCAAGAAAGCATTTAATGTTTGTGGCAGCCTCAACACAACTTTGTACTTCAGCTTTTGTTTAGTAGGCTCATTACTTATTAGGAAATTGTTCGTCAGATGACAGTTCTCTCTTCTTGACCTCTATGTTTATACAGTCCCTTACTTTCCTGTCTCATTCCCCAGAATTCTCGTTTTCTGGTCATATGACTTTAGCTGTATTTGTGCTGGAATGCAGATAGATATGAACTAGAGTGAGAGCAGCGTGAGCAGGGAGCTGTGTGGGTGAGTTAGTGTGTTAGCACAGTGCTATGCCCTTAAGACAATGCAGGGCCAGCAGAGCCCCTGGGCTGAACCTGTGACATTTTCTGTTGTGTTTACCCACTAGCAAATTAGCCAGATCCTCCAGGAATCCCACAGGAAGCTAAAATGTTTTCACAAAGGAGAAGAGTTCTAGAGACCAGAGCTTGATCATCATCTCTGACACACCCACAGGGGAGCCAAGCCCATCAGTCATGTGAAAATGGAGTGATTCAGAGCTATAAATACAAAGCTGTTTGCCTAGATCACTGTCAGAGCTTGCTCATCTATCCTAGTCAAGCTGAATTGCAACCTCCATCTGTTTTTCAGGATCTATCACTTTCTGATTTTCTTCCTCTTCACATCACTGTGGCACATTCCAGATCAAAGACACTAGGGACTTTAGGTCTGACTCTAAACACAGCAGAGAAAAAATGAACCATAAAAACCACTGTTCAAGGGCTCTGAGAAGGAGGTGTTGAGTAGCTCCAAAATCTGGTGTTCCAGACTATTTCTGGTGATGAGGCAACGCCAGCTGGCGTACAAGCTGGGTCATTTCACTCAGAGATGAGGAAAACAGCAAAACAATGATGACTGTGTGGGAGGCTGCAAAGAAACAGAGAGGCAGCAAAATGCTGTAGTAGAGTCGAGATTTGCTCCACTGTTTTGTCTTCAAGAAGCCTCCACACAGTAAATCCTGTCTCCAGAAATTAATCACAGAAAGTTTCTGAGGACAGCAGTATGGAAGACCTCAATATGCAGGCTGCACTGAGGCAGAAAAGGGGAAAAATTTCAGGTGAGCTCAGGGACAAGTTGCCTGCACCCCACCACAAAGCTCAGCCTAGTTGTCCTCATACTTAGGTCCCTTAAAAACCGACTGCATTTTAAAAATGTCCAGTGTTGATGGTGCCTTAAACACTCATGTGTGGTGAGCTCTGTCAGTTGTAGGAGAAGACAAAAGCTGTTAACAGATTTCAGCCCTTCCTTCCATTGAGTCATTTCAGTTCAGTGGGCCAGACTCATTTGCTGACATTATGGAGTTCAACTTCTGTTTGAAGTTCAGACTGTTCACTGCCTGGTGAAAAGTCTGGTTGGGGTTCTGCACAGTCCGTGCTTTCTGGGACAGAGGTGAGCTGACAGAGGGCAAAGCCCGTTTGTAATCAAAAAGACTGTAGACACCTGAAGACTGAGTTGGACCCATTCTTTCCATAAATTAGATTTCAGGGTGGGAATCATTCCTTTAAAGCTGGAAGTTTTGGAAGACTGGAAGAATTCAGGAAGGCTGGATTGGAAACAACTTTTGATTTTCCAAACATTGTCTGAATTTTGATTCTCTGCATCACATACCCTACTAGAAATTAGTGGACCACCACTTACATCAGGTGAGTGCTTGCTTGCATTAAAATGGCTAAAGGTCTGATTAAACATGATTGCAAATCTAATCAGCCTATTTTAGCTTTTTGCCTCTTAACAGGGAAACTCAACACTTTAAGCAACGCTTTCCAAGGAACTGTCTGTTTCCAGTGTGAAAACAGAGCTCCAGCATTGGGATCAAACCCACTGAACTCATTAATCATGTCTGAGAGCCACATGCATTTGATGTAACTAGGATTTTAAATTCCAAGTCATCGAGAGCCATGCATCCTTGTACTCAAGACAGTGGCTCACACACCACTGTGTCTCTGAGTTGACTGTAATTAACCTGGTAATTCTGGCTCCTGGGGCAAGCAGAGAATCTAATTACTTCTTGCAGGTATGTGGCCTCATCCAAATGTGATTAACTGGCTTTGCTAAGGCATCCGCTAGGGAGCTAATTTAAACCAACATTAATTAATAGTACTATTTCACTGTGGCAATATTAGTGATAATTCTAAGATGCAAAGAGGGAAAAGTGCTTGGGAATGACTAAGGCACCCAAACAGCATCTCTTAAGGTGTTAACGGGTGGCTAGGAAATATCTTGGAATGTGGTTGTTTGCCAAGACTCCCCTGATGAGTCACGCAGTGTGAGGTCTCTGCCATGTCAGCAAACTCCTGTGAACATCAGTCGCATGCTGTGGGATAGGTGAAGGCATTGATTACTCCCCTGAAACCCATAGTTCTGGGTTCATGTGCATGTACTCACCTCATCTTCCATCAACAAGTACAAAACATATTGCCACAATCACCTTTTACAATCACACGAAGATGCTGGTAGATAGTGGGTTTTGTCTGGTTTTCTTCCTTCCAGAGAATTACTCTGTCCAGTTTCTCTGAACACTGCCTCATCCACATCTGTGGTACCTCTGTCACTGATTCTTGGCATGGTGAATGGGGTGCTGTGACCACTGGACAGGTTTATCCAACCAGTCAACCTCTATTCCTAACCTCTATTAAGCGATTTAGATTGCTTAAAGAACCACTGTCAAAGGTGTTAGTAAAGTGGTTTTAATATGATGTTGTAAAAGCGTGACTGAACAAAGTTCAGTGGCAAGCCTCACTCTGTTAATTACTGCATAGAAAAACATACAAAGGAGAATTAAGTGACACTCGAGTTAGAATGATTCACAGAGAGACCAGGGACACAAAGGGTAAGGGAGGCCCTCCCGTTGAGTCATGAGGTTCAGAATGGATGTCCTTGCTTTCTAAATTACACGCCAGTAGAACTTAATATCATGCCTGAGTGTTAGTATCATGACCTTATTAAAACGGCAAGGTATATGAAATTAGCCTGATGTCCCAGCCTTACTTACCACTGCCTGATTATAGTGTCCTCACCTTACCTACTTTTGCCCTGAAAGCTCTTAACAGGATCACAGCTTCACATACTACCAGGGTGTGCTCAGGCAGGAGCCCTGCCCCATCTTGAGATCCAGTATGTATACTCTGCTCCTGTCACTCAGAGTATACGCTGCTTCTCTCAGTTTTACCTCATGTGGCTGAGGTCACTAGGACTGGCTTTCAGCAGAATCCAGAGAGAGATACTGGAAGGGATCTCTGTAGTGAGGCAGTAAAGGCTTTAAGTTCTCTTATGTGCAGGAAGAAAGCAGTTGTCAGAGATTATTCCCCTTCTCCAGATATTAATGCATCCGTTTTTGCATTAATGGTTTTGTGTGAGTGGGAGAGATAAGTAGAAAGGCCTAACTGGGCCACCTATCAATAGTCAGCTAGTCTAAGCCAAAATGCAAACCACAAAAAACAATTACTGCAGACAAAATGGGAACATTCAGACTTTCTTATGATACTGTACGACCTTTTCTCACCCTTTGTTATACAAAGCAAAATCCTAGTGAAGACTGTGTGTGCTTTTGGGGGGATTTTCTCTAGCAGCTTGAGGCTACAACCTTGCCTATTAATGTTTGGAATAGTATAGAGAACAATGTGCTTGCTACTCTTGCACCTCATTTCTGTGCCATGATAGGGATTTTAGTTTGCTAGTTCTGCGATTTACTTCTATGTGACAAGGTGCTAGAATCTTCAGCGAAATAATGTGTAGAAATTTATAATGATGCATGGAGTTTCCTTCTGAGCTTCAGCCCCACTGTGCTAAGCCATTTTGGTGCCAAGAAGCCTAGACACAGTGAAGCTGGAATCTCAAGGTCAAACTTATAATGATGGCTGAGACAGAAACAAAGTGTTGGGTCTCCAGAATGCTGGCTTGTGCCCAGTCTTCCCCAGTTTTACAGCCTCACACAGAGAAGTGCTGCATCTGTAACTATTAAAAGACAACTCTGGTCTAAGATTGTGCATGGGTTTAATCTTGGCCTCATATGGATACCCAAGAAAAAACCCAAATGTTTGAATTAATGCACCGTGAGTAAAAGCAAAGCAAACAAAGCTCAGACTGTTGCAAGGTTATGATACAAGATAATTTGTTTTAGTAGTCCAGATGCATGCAAATGCTTTTGAGCAAAACAGTTGAGATTTTTCTTAGCAGCTGCTGAGACACAGGCAAGGTGCTTCTTGCTTGTACACTGCACTTTTCTTAGGTCATGTGTCAGTTTTAGTGAAAAGGAAAGTAATTGAAACAAAGCTTTAAAAATCAGCTAAAAGGTCATGAAGAATTGCTCTATAACCAACAAAGTTTACAATCCATGTAGCAGCAAAACAACACATATATGTTAATGGTTGCATAGAAGCCATTCTGTCAGAGCTCCTCTCCTTTAAAATCTATCCTGCTTCCTCCGTGGTATTTCTTGTGTTTTTTTCTTAAGGAGGTTCTGACTGAATGCTACAGGGGAGCATCAGTCTTCACTATTCCTGGTACCTTTTATACCCCACAGTCCCTTTCTCCTGTGAAGAAATTTCCTGTTGTGGGAGCTTGTGGGGTTCATAATCCACTGAGCCTTATAGGGAAATGATTAGAAAATCTCCTGCCCCTCTGCCCCTGTAGAGCCACGGGAGTTCTGCTGCTCATTTTCCAGACTTGTTTGAAGTAAACATGAGAAGCATGGCTGAAAAAAAAAAAAAACCTCCAAAAAAAGTTACGCACGAGCATGTGAAAAGACCTGCCAGATCAAGAGGATCTTTATACATTCAAAAGTGCATACAAAAATCCCAGTTCACATAATGAGATAGTAACTGCTAAGACCATTGTCTTATGGGATACAGAGAAGTGGGCAGTGCTAGTGTCAGTTTATGCTTTGATCTTAGCCCTTCCTAGACCAGATTTTTGTTGTAAGATCAAAAGATTCTAGCAATTCCAACACAGCACGAAATTTGCAACCCTAAAATACAAAGCATGATACTTTTTCTTTATACTTACTGTGCCACTATTAACAAAATAAAAGAACAACAGAGTCTTAGTAATATTATAGAGGTCAAATAACTAGTTTAAATATAAAGGTGATTGGGAGCAGTCACCGTAGACTCACCGAGTGGGAGTCATGTTTACCAACTTGATAACCTTCCACAGTGAGATGGCTGACTTAGTAGACGAGGGGAGAGCTTTCAACATTTCCTACCTTGACTTCAGTAGAGGCTTTTGATGCTGTCTTCTGTAACATCTTCGTAAAGAAGCTGATGAATTATGGGCTGGTGGAGCAATCGTGCTCCCGTTTGAGGTGGGTTGAAAACTGGTTTTCAACCAGTTTCAGGCCCCAAGCATAGTCATCAGTGGCACAAAGTCTACTTGGAAGCCAGTATAACTAGTGGTGTGCCCCAGGGGTGGACACTGGCCCCAGTCCTGTCCATTTTCATATGATCTGGGTGTTGGGGAGAAGTGTGCCCTCAGCAAGTTTGCTGATGGTACAAAACTGGGAAGAGAGGCTGATACACCAGTGTTGTGCTGCCATCCAGAGGGTCCCTGACAGGCTGGAGTAATGGGCTGACAGGAACATCATGAAGTTCGACAAGGGGAAGTATGAAGTCCTGCATGTGGAAAGGAACAACGCTATGTACTAGCACATGTTGGGGGCCACCCAGCTGGAATGCAGCTTGACAGAAAAGGACCTTGGGGATTCCGGTGGGTACCAAGTTTGCTGTGAACTAGCAATGTGCCCTTGCAGCAATGAGGGCTAATGGAGAAGTTGTGGAATCCCCTTCCTTAGAGATATTCAAAAGCCATCTGTACATGATCCTGGACCACCTGGTGGTGCTGCCTGACCAGGGGGGTTGGACCACATGACCTCTAGAAGTCCCTTTCAACCTCAACCATTCTGTAATTCTATTAATATAGTTATATTCTACCTTAGGATGTTAAAAAGTTCATGGGAGCTGCTTATTGATGCTCTGATAGGCTTTTGGGTACTGTATCTTGCTTGCATTTAGCTGAAGACGGAGAATTCTCTGAGTTAACTTACACTGGAAGGATTATGACGTGTGTATTTTTGGTTTCTTTCAGCAGAATCTTTAGACAAAATGGGATATGTCTCCTATTAGCTGTTGATCGGAAACATACCTCTGATAAAACTCCTTTTTAATATCTACAATAGACATCTAAACATAATTCCCTTTATGCCCTGGTGAAATGGCAGTATGATGCTTTATTCTTGTTAATCTTCAGTTTCAGACAATTGAATGCATTGTGACTCAAGCCACATGTCCTTTCGCTATTTTAAGTCCAAGAATAGGTGTATTCATGCAACAATGAAACAGTGGCTCATGCTTGAAGCAAGACATTTAGGTTGTAATTCTTAAGTCCTCTTTTACCGCTCAAGGAGAGGGTAGCGTGGAGGGACAGAATCACAATGGAAAGGAAAACTGAATCGTATTAACCAAAGCTGGAGGAGTAAAATTGAGTCATTTTTTTCAGCAGTTCACAAAATATGTGAATAGAGAGATCATTTGCACAAGTTTAAGTATGTTTCCAAGGGGACAGGACATACCCCTCTACCATGCCACAGGTAAGCGAAGACCATGTTTTGGAGGACTGTTTGCAAACTGAGCCACTGTGCACAAGACGTGAGGTGTCTGTGGTTCTCACTCAGCCTCAACCCACAGTAATCGTTAACCTGGAGCAACTTCAGAAGAGACCCCAAGCCTGCGTCCTCCTTATTGTGTAAACATAAAGCACTCAGTGAAGGCTTGGCTCCAGGGAAATTCATTCAGAGCAGAGCAGTTTGGAGGAGAAGATATGAGCATGCGGATCTGTAACAAGTGCAAAACATTTGCTTTCTGTCTGTATTCAGCAAGCAGCTGCAGATTCCTTGTGGCACAAAAAATGCTCTATTTATACCACCAACAATGCTAGCAAATTCCGGAGTTTGCTGGAGCATTCTAGCAATATGAAAACAAAGTTGTTTTTTCAGTGGCAGAAGGAAGATGTGAAAATGGGAGCTTTTACTGACTCATCACAATCAGAAGGGTTATTACGAAACTAAATTGTTCTTCCAAATTACTATTTCCTCACAAACAGCTCATTTGCAATTGTGAAGATGAGTGTCTTAGCAGAAATAGACCCTTCTATTATTAAAAAGTTGCCTTCTTCCTTTACTGTAGATTTCATTTTAACAAAATGGATATGAATAAATTCTTCTACCTGTTTATCTCATTTTAAAAGAACTACTATTATATATAACTTTTCCCTATATATGCTTTTCAAAAATAGCTTTTGTTAGTACCAAACAGCTGTAATCGAGGAGCTGTTCCACTGCCTTCACATATTTTGTTTTTGCATTCAGTGAAACTTTTCTGTTTGGGGTGAGTAACATTTTGGATCATTCGTCCTGTGATATCTTAGACCAAGTTTGCATACTGTTAAAACTTCCAGTGAATAGCAATTTCCTGCTACACAGATGCCTACAGAGCAGATGCTGTGCATCAGGCCAGCAGTCGGGGTTTAGGGCAGCTCTCTGATCCCACTCACCCCTATTCCCTGTTCATCTATTTTTCTTAGCTTTACCCTTCAACTGTGTAACCCACTTTTGGCCTCCTTTGTGAACAGCCCTGATGTATGTCTTTAAATATTTGGGAGGAATGGCTACTTTGGCAATAATACTTTTTTTCCAGGCAGGGGTGTCCATAAAATTTTGCCTTTTGAGAAAATCCTCAAAGAACTGCATGCTTTCAGTGATGGCTCTCTGACCCTGTGGATACAGCTTGGGACTGTGCTGCAGATCCCCCTCTCCGAGCTCCTATGGATTTCTTTGCTCCCAGAAGGAAACTCAGCTGTGCCCAGGGAAGAAGAGAGTCCCCACTGCAGACAGGCAGAGGCACACTGCAGAAAGAGGCATAGTCTGAAGGTTAATTGCACTTCTTACCTATGCCCTTTTTTTTGGTGTATGAATGAGAGAAGCCAAGGATTTTGAGACCATGGTTATTGATGAAATTACCAGGACATTTTGCATCGGTTTCTGCAATTAAGGAATCTTTCAGTTAGGAACATGCAGAAACGAGGAGAATTCTTCAGCACTAGCCTATGAGCAAGACTAATAGGTGAGTTTAAGCATATCAGAAGAGCCAGAGTTACTCCATTACTGAGCTAAGTGGGGAAAAACTTAGCACTGTTTCAGATTAGGTTTCATAAATCAAATCCTGCATTTATTTGTAAACCAGCTTGAAGCTCATTTTCTAGCTAAAGCATCAGAAATATAATTTAGGGGAGAATATTTTTCCCCCATGCATAGTGGTTCATTTGCACTTCAAAGTAATGATTTAGTCTTAGTTCAGCTTTCACTATTATGTTCTAACTAACTTCTTCATTATGCAAACCATGTCTGAATCTAGCATATGCTTTGCCATGTTGAAGGCTGGCTGTTCATTCTCACGGCTTCTCCTGACTAGTTTTATCTGTCACAGTATTTCCCCTTTCCATTCCAAGCCTATGTGTTTTCCTCAAAGATTTTTCCATGGAAGGCCCTCACAAGTACTGTAAAATCCAAATATATGATATCCGCCCAGTCTACTTACCATGTTTCTGTTATGTGTCACAACTTTCCTACATGGAAATGGTGCTGGCTTTTATTTCAGGCTGTTTTGCATTAAATTGTATGATTTCATCCTGAGTGGTTGTGTAACACATGAACTTCAACAACCTAAAGGCAGATAAGTCACCCTTTATCTTTAGAAAGGAAAAAAAATGACAGTTTTCTGGGAGCATGGAAAAATTTCCAGCAATATTTTCTTTTGGTTAGCTGATATATTAATCAATTTCATGCCTTCTGGAAGTTTACAGGAGCAGTAAAAATTAAGAGGTCTTTTGAAATAATTTTGTTCTGAGATTGTCTCATGGAAATGGAATGTTAAAAAAATATCATTGATTTACAAGTCATCTTGTTCCTGGCAACTGCTGTGTTTAGACCTACAAAAATGGGTGGAGAATCAAAATTGAAAGAAAAGAGTAAGGTCTGCCTAACTCATTAGCGAAGTTAAAACACTTGATGCCTTTTGTGCAAAAGTAGAAACCCGTACCCAGACCTAGCTATTGGAGACAAGGATGTTATGGCTATGAAAACCTATAGCCTCCTTCTTGGAGTCTCTTACTTTTCGGAAAGATACATTTGTAGAGACCAACTATAAAACTTCTTGTCATTGGTCATCAAGTTGGACAAATGTGTAAAAGAGTTCAAAAATGAATAGGCTGAATTAGTGGAGCTGTTAGACCTACTAAGCAAAGAGGAATAGGTTTTAGGGCTAGGGTTAGTCTTAGCTCATGAACCACTGATAGCTGGAATTTGTGAATGGAAACTGAGGGGAATATCAGTCTATGGCAGTTTTTCATTTTTTATCCAACATCTGCTACTGGATGTTGGAAAGAAGATGGATCATTGTCTATCCAGTAAATCATGTATTATGTTATTCAATACAACTGACAAATAATTATTTGCAAGGGATGAGGTGGGAAAGGAAAAAATCTCTACTGCTTTTAAATGCTTGAAGAACATGTCCAAGCCTACAAAATTTCTCTTTAATGAACAATTCTTGTCACGTGCCACTGTGGTGTTTGCTATGCCAAGTCCTTGCATTACTGAATTGAGTGTTCTATTTTACATTTTATTTACAGGGCACTGCTTACAAGTGAAGGCTTGCAGAGCAGGGATAATGTTGGAACAAACCTTTCAATAGTGCCAGGTTTCAAAGTAAAGAATAGAAATCTAATGAAAAAAAAATTAAGACCCCAAACTTGGAAAGAAATCTTAGACTTTGAGATCTGCAGAAGCTTCTGTATTCAAATTTAGACTCTTTTTCTAAGTACACTGAAGGTTAAAGCATACCAGATTTTGAAGACAAAATGCATGAATATTTCTTGTATTTTAGTCAGTTCTCCGAAGAAGTATTTTGCAAACCACAAAATGTGTCCCAATTTTAGGGAACTTCAATTACAGAATCAAGTTCTATGCTCTATGAGTAAGTCAAATCTTGACAAAAATCAGATGTTCCAACTGATTATTATGGGACATTCAGTTTCTGGCTCATTGTTCACTTCAAATATTCCTAAAGAGGATCTCTGTGAACCGAGACTGTATACACGTGTGCGTACAAGGCAGACTGTGTGGAAGACTGCTGCTTTGGGAAACAGACTGAACAAATGCAGCTTTTTTCCCATAAGATACTGCTTCAAACTCGAGAACTTAATTGCACTGAAAAATTCATTCTCATTTTCTTTCAGCACCAGATGTCAGCAGAGCTTTAGGAGGCTGGCTCACAGTCAAGATTTTTACAATACATATAGCATGTCACATACCACACCAATTGTACACTTGCATAGTAACCACTTGGTGAAGTACTAAGGGCTGAAAAATTACTGTTGTCTGTCCCTCCCCACATGTCTTCCTGCTTCCCATATCTGAGCAGCTTGGTGCTTGTGGTGCATACTGCCATTCTCCTGCTCTGTTTCCACAGGGGACAGCTCAAGCATAACTGTTAATTGCTCCCTTCTGCTAGAGGGACTCTGATGCTGGCTAAGTCACCAAAGAGCCAGTACCACTTCCCCCAACCTGGGTAGGTCTGACAGGAGAAGAGAATATTTCAGGATTTCACAGGTTTTCCCTTTTCCCTTATAAGTTCTAATTCTCAACCTTTGGGAGAAAACGTTTCAACACTTCAGAGACTCAGCTATACAATTTGCTTAAATGCAAATAGTGGAAGAAATTTTGATGCCTTTGTCCCTACACATTCCCAGTTGCTCCGTTAGTATTGGTTAAAAATACACCAGGTTTGCACTTTCTTCATGTTTAATAGAAAAAATAGAATCATAGAGTAGTTTGGGTTAGAAGGGACCTTTAGAGGTTGAAGGGACATCTTCAACTAGATCAGGTTGCTCATAGCCCCATCCAATCTGATCTTGGGTGTTTCCAGGATGGGGGATCTATCATCTCTCTGGGCAACCTTTTCCAGGGTTTCACCACCCTAATTGCAAAAAGCTTCTTCCTTATATCTACTCAAAATCTACCCTCTTTTAGTTCAAACCCATTACCCCTTGTTCTATCATAGCAGGCCCTGCTATTGTGGGAAACCTTGGCTCATCCGTGGGATCGGAATGTGAGCCTTAGCATCGGCCTTGGGCAAACACCTCTGTATCCTTGAAGAGGCCTGAGAGTCCGGAGAAGAAGGGAGTAAATAAGATTCAGGACCTGTCAGATAGCCAGCAGAGGAAAGTTACTGAAGTTACCACAGAGAACAAAGAAGGAGGAAGTCATCCAATCATGAACTCTTGGACTTTTAGTGAACCAATTATACATGGACACATGTTTGTAAGAAAGATATAAAAGAGTTTGTTAAAACAATAAAGTTGGGCTTCAGCATGATCAAATTGGTCTGTGTCTGAGTCCCGCCGAACTGCTATAAAGTTTGTCCCCATCTTTCTTATAAGCCTCTCTAAGAACTAAAAGGCTGAATAAAGTCTCCCTGGAGCCTTCTCTTCTCCAGGATGAACAACACAAACTGTCTCAGCTTTTCTTCATGGTAAAGATCTTCCAGCCCTCTGACCATTTTTGTGGCCCCATGAGTTCCCCGTAAAGCTTCTCCTTCTGTAAAGTTAGCTGTGTTTCTGTTCACTGCATCTAATATACAGATATTAAGGCCAAGTGCCTGGTCCTGCACTTGGGTCACAACAACCCCTCTTGGAGAAGAGTGACTGGAAAGCCACATGGTGCAAAAGGACCTGGGATATTGGTCTACAGTTGGCTGAATATGAGCCAGCAGTGTGCAAACTGTCTCAGCTTTTCTTCATGGTAAAGATCTTCCAGCCCTCTGACCATTTTTGTGGCCCCATGAGTTCCCCGTAAAGCTTCTCCTTCTGTAAAGTTAGCTGTGTTTCTGTTCACTGCATCTAATATACAGATATTAAGGCCAAGTGCCTGGTCCTGCACTTGGGTCACAACAACCCCTCTTGGAGAAGAGTGACTGGAAAGCCACATGGTGCAAAAGGACCTGGGATATTGGTCTACAGTTGGCTGAATATGAGCCAGCAGTGTGCCCAGGTGACCAAGAAGGCCAATGGCATCCTGGGCTGTATCAGAAATAGTGTGGCAGCAGGATGAAGGAAGTGATAGTGATTGGCACTGGTGAGGCTACATCTTGAATACTGGGTCCAGTTTTGGAGCCTTCACTACATGAAAGATATTGAGGTGCTGGAGTGTGTCCAAAGAAGAACAACAAAGCTGGTGAGGGGTATACAGAACAAGACTTATGGGGAGCAACTAAGGGAAATGAGCTTGTTTAATCTGGAGAAAAGGAGGCTGAGGAGAGAACTTGTCGCTCTCTACAGCTACCTGAAAAGAAGCTGTAGTGAGGTATGTGTTGGTCTCTTTTTCCAAGTAATAGGCAACAGAACCAAAGGAGATGGCCTCAAGTTGTGCTGGGGAGTTCATATTGGCTATTAGGAAAAAATTCTTCACAGAAAATGTTGTCAAGCCCTGGAACAGGCTTCCCAGGGAAGTGGCTGAGTCACCATCCCTGAAGGTATTTAAAGGACCTATAGACATAGCATTTTGGAACATGGTTGGACTTGAAGCATTAGATTAATGGTTGGACTTGATTATCTTAAAGGTCTTTTTCAACCTAAATGATTCCATGATTCTATCTTCTGTTGTCCAAGGGCTAAGCCTACACTATAGCTTTTCTCCATGATCATGGGCACTATTACAATATCCTTCTTATAATAATACTATTACTTTGTTAAAAGGGTAGGAGAGAAATCTTTGAAATCTTCCACCACAGCACAATAGTACAACAAGCCCTTAAGTTGCTAGAGGTCAGTGAGTGCAGATGAAACAAGGCTGAATGTCCTCAGGAAGCCAGTCTAAACATAGGGCAAGCATCAGCTGTTGCAGTCTGAATTAGTAGGTTTCAAAATAACTGGATATCCTGTTGGATATGAATGTGTGGTGGGAAGAAGTCCACAGAGATGGTAAAGGGAAGCCAGGTCTTGGATGGGATGGATATTGAAGTTTAAACAGTTAATATTGAGTTGCCAGTTCTGGTTGTTGTGGGTGGGATGTCCAGAGATGATGGTACAGAGTTGTAGTCCACTGGCTTTGTTGTGGGGACAGGGAGGAGGAGACTACGCAGAGAAATGATTCTCCTGCATAATCATTTCAGGCTTTGGTACATAAGCTTTTATAGTCACTAACGACAGCAGAGAAACTTCCTTTCTTTTTAATGGCAGTCTGTACAAGTAATAATTTAGGGCTGTTTTTCACGTCTTTTATCAACTGACCATGGCATTTTCTGACATCAGTGCAATTCATCAGTGCAAATTTATATGGACTTCCAATTCCAAAAGCTATTTAATGTAAGGAACTAAGGGCTTGGGAAGTCAGGCCTGTAATGATCTCCTTGTACTTTTTTAAAAAGAAAGAAAATCATGTTAACCAAAACTAGGTCAATTCCATCTAATTCAGGTAAGTCCTTTCTCCCTGAAAAGTTGGAAAAATGTAACTCTTTCATCTCTCAGAAAATGCTATTATTTGTGACCAATGTTCTTCTTTAATCTATGATCTGACCTTCTTCTCCATTTGTACTGTTTGCTATGCTGATCATCCAGTATACACGCTCTAAAAAAGTTAATCGGCCCTTTTTCAAAGGACCTGTCTGATATGAGTATCCCACCTAAATCTCATTAGAGATTTTAAGTTAGACTTAGTAACATGGAGGGGAAAAAGATCTTCCCCTGTTCAGACAAACGGTCTTGGAGCTGCCAGTCTCCTGAAAGTCAAGCACTTGTGACCAATTCTTGTTTGTCTGGAGTTGTCCTAAAAGATTAATTTCTGCTGTTTTTAGAAAGGATTCAACTTGGCATTGAAAAAACTGAAAACCTCGCACCAGTGCCTATCAAGCCCAGGAGAAAAACTAAGTCTCAGTTACACACGAAAATGAATGTTTCATTCTTTGCATGTATTTCAACCAAGTGAATGAAATGTCAATTTAAAAATCATTATATGTCTAATACATAGGACCTGAACTTAGATAACAACTAAAAATCAGGCTTGAAGTAGTTGTTTCAGTTTCTGGGGACAGAAGGAAACAGTCCTATATTTTGTGGGGTGATTTGTGACAAATTAATTTTCAAAAAATACCACTTTCAAAAGCATCTTAGGGCCTGATTTGAAGAGCAACATGACAGTCCCAGGAAATGCAATGTACATCGTGACTTCTTTGCTTTCTTCAGCCATTCTCCTGCTGTATCTCTGTAAATCCATGATATTGGCAGTAGGGAGGAGAAATGTCACACAGACTTCACCTTCTAGATATTCTTAAGCTGTTATGGACCATCTGTTGCTTGGGAAACTTGAGGCTTCAACATTACATGGGACTAAATAAAGTGTCCTAGTGGAAGGAGGCAAGAACACTTCTGCTTTCTTTAAGCGTTTCTCTTCCATTTGGGGAAGTCTAGGTGAGCAGCTTAGTCAAGGCCCTGCTCTCATTTGCTTCTGAATGGTTTACCTTAGAATCATAGAATCATAGGATCATTTAGGTTGGAAAAGACCTTTAAGATCATTGAGTCTAACAACAGATCCAACACTACCAAGTCCACCACTAAACCATAGAATCATAGAATCATAGAATCATCTAGGTTGGAAGGGACCTTAAAGATCATCTAGTCCAACCATCAACCTAACTCTGACGACAAAATAAATAAGAAATAAGCAATGAAAATAAAATAAAAACAACACACTAAATCATATTCTTGAGGACCATGTCAACCCGTCTTTTGAACACCTCCATGGATGGTGCCTCAACCACTTCCCTGGGCAGCCTCTTCCAATGCTGGATAACCCCTTCCCGAGGTGCCAAATCTATACATCTCCTCTTCTTGCTTTGCATGCACTGAGATCATGTTTAGATTCCTAAAGCTCTCCTGTGTTACTGTATTATTAAAGCGTCCCTTCTGTTGTGTTTGTAGGACTTTATGTGTCTCAGTGATGGTGGTGTATACATTGTACATCCTCCAGCCATTGTGTACTGCTGTGGTGACAAGAAGTTCCACCTGTATCTCCTAAAGAAAGGCTTTTGGTGCAGCTCCCCATCTAAAGCATGGTGGGATACAAGCATTGGCTTGGTAAGGTCTGACTCTGTGCCTGGAAATGTCCAAGGCCAAGCTGGATGGGGCTTTGAGCAACCTGCTCTTGCAGAAGGTGTCCCTGCCTGTGGCAAGGGGATTGTAACTAGATGATCTTTAAAGTCCCTTCCAACTCTAACCATTCTTTGAATCTCTGTTTCTCTTTCCCCAGAGCAGCATGTTTGCATGCTATTTAGCAATAAGCAGCATCTTGCAGAAATAGAACCAATAACCTACCAGAGCTGTCTTATTTCCAAAATCACCAGCAAGTGGATGGACCTCTACTTGATGCAGGCACATGACACTATTATGCAGACATTTCCTCCATTACTCATCACCTCAGGGGCATGGATAGATTTGCAGAAACTTGTGGCATTCTTCACTTCTTGTGATGCACGGGATCAGAGTAAGTACTCTCAGTCCTGGTTCTCACATACACAGAAAGTAATCAAATCAGTTTACTTCCACCAATAAATCCACTGGCTGAACACCAATCTTTTGTGTCAGGTGAGAAAGTCAAAGCATCCAAAATGGGATGGCAGAAGGCAGACACAACAAATCTTGGTCGGAAAGAATGCTTTCAAAGCAATTGCTTTTCTGGTAAATTGTTTCTTGTTAGGGAAGTACGTTACTTGTTCATGTTTACTTGTTTATTTGGTGTTAACGGGCGAACCAAACCACAGCACAAGAGATAAACTGAAGTATCGTTGAATACAGCATGCTGATGTATGGTTAATGGTAGAGATTTTTATCTAAAAGTTGCATTTCATTATGTATAGCTTTCTTGATACTGTTTCCATGGGAAAAGAAGAGATTTCCAGCTGAAGTAAATATAATTATACTTAATATCTTATCAATTAGGTTTTCCAAATCAAGTAGGGCATGACTTCTGCAGGCTAGTTCTGTGGCATCTGTAGTTAATTTGTATCTGAATGTCAGCTTGGCTTAGTAAGGATGCTGTGAAAGCCTGATTTTCCCTTTGAAACCTGTGTACATCTCAGTGGAGTGCTGGAACTGAAGCAAGCAGGTGGGTTGTTCCACTGAGCATGTGTGCTTTTTATCTTCAAAGCTGTCTCATGGCTTGATTGATACATGAGCAGCTCTTGGGCACGGGTTAGGTATGAAACCACTTCTTTCCTCTTCCCAGAGGGAAATAAACCAGCTCTAACTGAAGTCAGTTGCACAAGGAGAAGAAAGCATTTAGCATTGTCACAATTTGAGGAGAGTCTTTGTGCAGTCTGTTGTGTTCATTGTTTGGTGAGGTGCATGTATTTCTCTTTAGCAAAATTAATGAGAAAAGTATGTTTTCATTTTAGTGCCATTACAATATATGCTGCATCCTGAAGCCCACCCTTGGAACATTGTGCTCTATCCCTTGGTATTACATTCAGACTTAGACTTGAAATGAACAGGAATTTCTGTATTTGCTTGCTCCATATCAACCCCTTTGCAAAGTGATGTGCAGATCCAAAGTGATGGGAGACTTCAGAAATAGAACAGACACTTTGGAAACTGCATTTCTATGACACAATATTCTTACAGAGATATCAGTGTACAGGAAAGTTGGAGATAGGTTTAGATCCTCTCCACAGAACATTTGTTTTGCAGCAGCTATTAACACACAGCGTTTGTCTATTTCTCTGTTTCAAAAATAAAAATACTATCAGGTTGTTCCTGACAGTAGCATAAAATATTACACTTGAAAAGCGCTTTTCTCTGCCAGCTATGGGAAAGGAAACACAATTAGTATGCTAAGGAGAAATGGTTCTCGTTGCATTGTCTTCTGTAATCTGTTAGACTAACAACCCTTGCACATTGGACAAAGCGATTAAGGTGTCTTTTCCAAGGCAAGGAATAATCAATCCCTGGGTTAGGCTCCACAAATTTTTGAGTCAGAGACTCCTGGGATTTTTGTCCCATGGGTGGCTTCTAGAGGGGACATGGAAATACACAGGGGTGAAAATGCTGGTTGCTCTGCAATGGACGTCGCCCAAGACATGCAGCTCCAAGCAGTCAAAACCCTCAAGTGCCAACACTTTCCAAGATGCCCGAGACAAAGTTACCATTGGGGTTAAATCCTTAACGTTTATGAATGTACAAAGTGGGGTTGCCTGGACGACTGGCTTCGCCAACTCAAGAGGCAGCAGTCGACTAATGGTTAGCAATCGAGCCACCAGAGGGAGATAAAAGGCCACGTGCATTTCTGCTGGGCTGTCTGGTATCTTCTGATGCCACATTTGTAAACACCTACGCTGTCATCATAAAGCTCATATTAAGTTAAACTAACTGTTTTTGGCAAACAGCAGTATCATTCTGCCCTTTTCACATGCCACAAATGAACATTATAATTTTAACTTTGCCTCTGGCAAAGCTAATGTACATAATCCCAGGGAAAAAAAAAAAAAAAAAAAAAAAAAAAACCTAAAACAAAATGCTTGTTCATGATTTCAGAGCAGGTGTATGCAGCCTGTTGAAGAAGTTTACAATTGTGGTTGTGTGCTGTGCACACATCATTTATTTTATATCTCTTACTGCTCTACTGTGTTTCGCAATGAGGTCCAAAGAAAACTACATTTCTGCAAATATCTTTGTTACACGGTGCTTTTAGAAGTAGTTCTAATGAAGCTCGGCCTGCTAAGTGTTTTTCTTAGGCAGTATTGCAAGAAACTCATGGTTTGAAAAAAACTCTAGTGAACATTTCAAATTAATTCTTTACTCAAAATTATCCTTCAAAAGCAAGGATACAGGCTACGACAAAAAAACAATGAGCTGCTGTTAAGAGGTTGATTCAGACAAACCTTCAGGTTAGATTTTTAGTCTGTAGGGATATGTTTTATCTTCTTAGTCTTTGTCCCTGTCTGTTCCTTTTTTCTGTCATTCCAAGTCCCAAGAATGTAGTGAAAAATGAAGAGGTCTAGTTACTCCGTGCAGTAAAGTAACTGGAGCTGTTTGGAAAACTCAAGCTACAGTCGTGGGTAAAAATGCAGGTTTCTATTCTGCATCAGGATTAAACAGAAAGCAAAATTGTGACAAATCATAGAATCATAGAATGGTTTGGGTTGGAAGGGACCTTAACGATCATCTAGTTCCAACCCCCCTGCCATGGGCAGGGACATCTCCCACTAGACCAGGTTGCTCAAAGCCCCATCCAGCCTGGCCTTGAACACCTCCAGTGATGGGGCATCCACGACCTCCCTGGGCAACCTGTTCCAGTGCCTCACCACCCTCACTGTAAAGAATTTCTTCCTAGTATCTAACCTAAATCTCCCCTCCACCAGCTTAAAACCATTGCCCCTTGTGCTGTCGCTACTCTTCTTTGTAAAGAGTCCCTCTCAGTGTGAGTCCCTCAAAGTGTGTGTGTGTGTATAAATGTTGAACTATTTTGGCAATTTTCATGGAAATAGGACATTTCAATAACCCCAAATTTAAGTCTTTTCAGGCTGGACCATCAGGGAGCTGCACTCCTGAGGCCTTTCCTATGCTTGCCTCCCTTCTAATCTTGCTGTCCAAATGGGGAACACTTCCCATGGTACCTAAATTTTTCCCTGGTTTTGAATTCTTATCTGTGTTAGAGACTAAGAAAAAGAGGCATAAGGTTTTGGAAGGATGTGAGAGGTCTGGAGTTAAAAGCTGTGAAGAGATTACCTTTTCAAATTCCTTGTCAGATGAGAAAATAAGGAAAAGAGGGAAGCCATGAATAAAGACATGTAGAGACACAAATGTGACAGAGAAATGTAATAGCAACAAAGATGAGAATGAAATATGGTCAATCACAGTAACTGATGTGCTATCAAGAAACTACAGGGAAACTGGGTTTTGCAACTGCTAAGGATGAAAGCCCGAGAGTGCAGGATGCTGGAGGGGTTTCTATGACTCTGGCAGGTGCTGATGGAATGTGCATAGGGCAGGATTTGGGGAGGAATAAAGGAGGAGGAGGGAAGAGGAGACAGAAAGGGGTGTCAGCTCTCTGAAAGGAGTTCAGTTTGGAGAAACTCATGGACCAGAACAGGTTGGGAGCTGACTTGCTAGAGAGCTCTTCTGAGGAGAAAGACCTAGGAGTCCTGGTGGAAAATAGGATGACCAGGAGCCGACAATGTGGCCTTGTGGCCAAGAAGGCCAATGGCATCCTGGGGTGCATCAGGAAGAGTGTGACCAGCAGGTTAAGAGAGTTTATCCTGCCCCTCTACTCTGCCCTGGTGAGCCCCCATCGGGAGTACTGTGTCCAGTTCTGGGCTCCCCAGTTCAAGAAGGACAGGCAACTGCTGGAGAGGGTACAGCAGAGGGCTACAAACGTGATTAGGGGCCTTGAGCATCTCCTTACGAGGAGAGGCTGAGGGACTTGGGTCTTTTTAGTCTAGAGAAGAGAAGGCTGAGGGGAGATCTGATCAATGCTTATAAATACTTCAAGGGTGGGTGTCAAGAGGATGTGGCCAGTCTTTTTTCAGTGGTGCCCAGCGACAGGACAAGAGGAAATGGGCACAAACTTGAATATAAGAAGTTCCAACTAAACATGAGGAGGAACTTCTTTACTTTGAGGGTGGCAGAGCACTGGAACAGGCTGCCCAGGGAGGTGATGGAGTCTCCTTCTCTGGAGACACTCAAAACACACCTGGACAAGTTCCTGTGCAACCTGCTCTAGGTGGACCTGCTCTGGCAGGGGGGTTAGACTAGGTGATCTCCAGAGGTCCCTTCCAACCACAGGTGATTCTGTGAAAAGGTGGCTGAGGGGAGACCTTATAGCTCTGTACAACTACCTGAAAGGTGGTTGAAGCAAGATGGGTGTTGGCCTATTCTCCCTTGTAACAAGTGATAGGACAAGAGGTAACTGCCTCACGTTATGCCAGGGGAGGTTTAGATTGGATAATAGGAAAAATTTCTTCATTAAAAGGGTTGTCAACCATTGGAACAAGTTGCCCAGGGAAGTGGTTCAGTCACTATTCTTGGAGGCATTTGAAAGACATGTAGATGTACTGCTGAGGAACATAGTTTAGGGGTAACTTGGAAGTGCCAGGTTAATGGTTAGACTTGATGATCTTGAGGTCTCTTCTGACCAAAATAATGTTATGATTCTATGATTCTAAAATGAGCCAGTTGCATGTAAGGCAAGACTTGTCATTACATTAGTCTGACTGAGCCTGGCACCTGATCACTGCAATCTGTCCTATCTTCTTATCAAATCTTTCCTTAACTACCTGTATAGTCTCACTCTCTGTCCCATGCGCATGAGTGCTGCAAGGATGAAGTACCAGCTACTGGGAGGACCGGTGTGATGGATTTGTTGCCAGCAACTGAGTCAGACTTGGGGTGTGGGTGCCCCATGGTGGTATCAGCTACCAAAGTGTGGGGTCTCAGTCCCAGCAAAGGGGGTAGAGGGGTCTTGGCCACCAGCTACTAGGGTTGGAATGGTGTGTGTCCCATATCTCATCAGACTGATATTGGACCAAGGTGGGCAAAGCTGCAAAAGGAGGAATGGTCCCTGTTAGAAGAGGAGCTGAAATATTTGGTCCTTTTTTGCCCATGAGGATGAAGACTGAGAGGTAATGCTGAATTGCTTATAAGCACTGAGGAGCAGGAAAAGGGGAGAACAGAGATATTTCAGGTAAAGGACAGTGTCAGCCAGGTTATAATTGTTGTTCCTGTGCTGAGTATGTATGTATTTATTTATTTATAAGTATTTATTTATTTATTTATTTATGAGTGTGTATGCTTAGTGATATGGTTTAGTGATGCTTTATGTCAGTGTTAGGCTGATGGTTGGACAAAAACCTCCATAACTTCTGTTAAAATGGAGCTCAGAATGATTATTAAAAAAGATTATCTTAACGTGGCTGCCTGAGCTCACAAGGGACCACACCTTATCACTTCCATGTTTATACAAAACACTTATTTCAGAATCTCCTATTAGAAAATGTGCTGAAAAGTGAGCAAAAGCAATTCAAAGTCCCTCCATGCAAGCCTGGTCTTCAGCTTTCCCCCACGTATTTCTTGCTGTAGTGTTGCCATCTCTGCTACTGTCCTTCTGTGGCAGAACAAGAGGTCAAAAAGCAGAATTCATGTGCTTCTTGCTTCATCAGTCTGTAGCACCAGGGGTTTGTGTGATATTTTGTGAATACTCATTTTTCTTTAGGGGAAACAGGATGCATCTCATTTTTTCACTTGGCCTTTGTTGTACCCCCTGACTACCCCCCCCACCGCATCCTGTGCTTTTTCCTACATGATTCAGTGATGTTTTTCATCAGTGTTATGTTGATGGTTGGACTCGGTGATATGAAAGGTCCCTTCCAACCTAGGCAATTCTATGGTTCGATGCATAAACTACAATGTTTACTTTTCTGTTCTCCACTTAAAACAATGCAAGCATGGCATATGTGTGCTGTAGAGGGACCTGGTCACTTTCTCCTATCACCTAAAGAAGCCCCTACTTTTGTGCTGCTTTTAACCTTTGTTGCAATTGCTAATGTGGCTGCTTCATATCCATGAAAGCAGTTGAAAAAAACTCTGGAGTTTTGTGCCAGAGATATTTCGGCTCCAAACATTGCCTGCCATTAATCATACATTGTTGAAACTGGGCCTCAGTCTTTTTTTTTTTTTTTTTTTTTTTTTTTTATAAGTGTGAAGTATTCCCACTCCTGAATGCCATCAAATTAAAACATTATAGAGAGCCAAATAAGCTGATGAAAATGGCAGCGAGTACACGGGAGTTACCAAAAGTGGCAAACAACTCATTTTTTAGGGACTTGGGTCTTTTGTAGGTCTGCTAATTGGGGGGTAGAAATTGGGGGATAGAAAAGTTTGAGCCTGAAGGATGCTGAATGGGGTGGCAGTTCAGTTTTTCCAGACACTGAGCATCTGTAAGAATTGGCATACTTTCTCCTTACACTCAAAGCAGCTGGGCACAAGGGTTAGGCATCTTTGATTCCAGGATACAGCACGGTGAAAATTCCCACTGCTGCTGCTGGTGCAGCCCATCCACAGCTACTGCCACTAAGTGCAGGTTTGCAGGGAGAGATGGTCAACACCTGTTCAACTTCAACATAAAGGCACAGGTTTGATGGATGGACCACTTGGTGGATAAGGAAATGGCTAGATAGCTGCACTCAAAGGGTTGCAGTCAATGGCTCAATGTCCAAGTGGAAACCCATGATAAGGGGTGTTCCTCAGGGGTTGGTACGAGGACCAGTGCTGTTTAACATCTTCATTGGAGACATAGACAGTGGGATTGACTGCACTCTCAGCAAGTTTGTCGATGACACCAAGCTGTGTGATGCAGTTGATATGCTGGAGAGAAGGGATGCCATGAAGAAGGACCTGGAAGTGTGACCAGCAGGTCAAGGGAGGTAATTCTACCCCTCTGTTCCACCCTGGTGAGACCCCACCTGGAGTGCTGCATCCAGCTCTGGAGTCCTCAGCACAGGAGGGACATGGACCTGTTGAAATGGGTCCAGAGGAGGGCCATGAGAATGATCAGAGGGCTGGAGCACCTCTGCTGTGAAGACAGGCTGAAAGAGTTGTGGTTGTTCAGCCTGGAGAAGAGAAGACTCTGGGGAGTCCCAAAAGGGGCTATAGGAGAGATGAGGAGGAACTCTTTATGAGGGGATAGGATGGAGGGGTAATGGTTTTAAACTGAAAGAGGGGAGATTTAGATTAGATCTTAGGAAGAAATTCTTTAATGTGAGGGTGGTGAGACACTGGAACAGGTTGCCCAGAGAAGTTGTGGCTTCCCCATCCCTAGAAGTGTCCAAGGCCAGGCTGGATGGGGCTTTGAGCAACCTTGTCTAGTGGGAGGTGTCCCTGCCCACGGCAGGAGGTTTGAAACTCAATGATCTTTAAGGTCCCTTCCAACCCAAACCATTCTATGATTCTATGATCCTATGATTCTGCTCTTTCTGTGTTGTCCGTAGATGCTATTAAAGGGCAGAAGGAGTGAAAGTCCTGCAATCTGCACATGTTGACACAGCTTGTTGTGAGGGGGACTGTGAGAGGGACCCTTTGGTCATGGGTGACATGAATTACAGAGAGCTACTCATAAAACACAGACATTTCTCTCTGCAACTGGCCTGATATTTAGAAATGGAAGTATGACAGTATTTTGGTCTGGAGTGTTTGTCTGGAGTTTGTCTGATCCATATTGTCAGCACACACTTTACATGAGTTACACAGGCCTTTGAAGTTTCAGACTTGTTCTGAGGATGTGAGTGTAGATCTGTGTAGATCTACTTAGTCATACAGAAGGCTGACAACTGTTCATAAAACCCTTGAGATGCAAGAGGCTTTGTCAGGACCTGTTTCTTGTTATCTGCTCAGCATTGCTAATCAAGCAAATGGTTTGCTGAGTTGTACCACTAGAGCTGACAGAAAAGCTGTGGCTTTCTTGTCAACCAGAGAGTGAAAGGTACATGTACTGAAGCCTTGTACTGAGCATTTGCTTTGATTTTGCCATCTGCATGAAGCTATGAGGGGATTTTGTAAAAGCCATGGGAATATCCACTTATATGAGTCATAATTCTTACTACATAGATGTGCTGGGGGCATTGAATTCACTATAAGTAGCTTTGTAACCATGCTACAAATGGAACTACTTTTTGTCATTTTTTTCTGGGTGCTTTTGTTAACTATACCTGCAGGATGAAATGTAGGTTTGCTTTTTTCTCTCCAGACTAAAACCTTGAGTCAGCAAGATGTCTAAGCACATGCTCAAGTAGAGGCTGCAGTGCTTTGTTGAATAGCTGAAAGTTTAAGCACATGTTTACCCATAAACATGTACTGAAATGCTTTCCTAAACTGAGACTTTCCCCCAGAATAGTAATTACTTGGATGGTGACTGTAACCCAAGCTTAGTGATACTCTGGAATGAATTAGTGAACACAGGCTGGCATTAAGGAGAGAACCTGTTTTTCATTTTATTTTAACAATGCAGATACATGTGAAAAGGAAAAGATAAATATATGTAGGAGCGTTTTCTTGTACAAAGGGGTCACTTCCTGCTAGGTTGTCCAATATTTTAAATAATAAGCACTAGTTCTTTTATTAAAATGAGAGGGTGAGACATGGGAACCTTGAGCAGACTGGACATTAAATTCAAGGAGTCAGATCACATAGCAAAGGTGGATTTAGGTCACTGGCCTATGATCAGTTAGGGTGGCCTGCTTGCTACGGGAAGTTTTCAAGGCATCTCTTTTCAGAAAGCCAAAAATTATCAACAAGCTGTGCTGTCTAGAAATATCTGAGCTGGAATCACAGATTTCAGTGCAAATCAGACCTCTTTGTTAGGCACTGTTCAAATTAGGGATGCATTGAAGTAATCAGTATTCTCTGCAAAAAATTTGAAAATTATTCTTTGTTTTTTCCCTTCTTATTCATTGCTAAGGGCTCATTCGGGAGCCTGGTGCTCAAGTGCACATCCTGGGGAAGAAGCAGAAGGTTACTTCTTGTACTCTGAGTTCAGATACCCTTGTACCTGATTATAAGGTCAAAGCTGTCCACATGCATTGTAGGTTTTAGATTTGCCTTTAGATACAGTAAAAGCTGGCAAGTAGGTTGGGATATGGGAAGGATGTACTGGATAATTTGACTAGAAGATGCACTGAAATTTGGCTAGAGCTTGGGGTTCCAAGTGTTTTAAACAGCAATGCAAAGTCTAGCTTGTGGCTGGTTGCTAGTGTTGTCCCTCTGAAACACTGATACTGAGGCCAAGACTGTGTAATGTCTTTACTAGTGACCTGGATGATGGGACTGAGTGTCTTCTCAGCAAGCTTGCAGATGCTCCCACAGTGAGGGGAATGGTGGACACACCGGAGAAGAGGGCTGCTTTTCAGACGGACCTTGACAAGCCAGAGTATGGGCTTGTCAGAGGGTTCCCAGAGATGGGAACCTCCTAGAGTTCAGCATCAGCAAACGTCAGGTTCATTTTGGGTTCCCCAGGTCATCTTAAGACAGACTCCATCAAGCAAGTCCAGTGGAGGCCACTGAGATGCAGAGAGGGCTGGAGCATGGCACATGGCAGAACAGACAGCAAGAATGCTTTTTGTTCAGCTTGGGAACAAGATGGTGAAAGGGTGCTCATCTGGCTGTCATCAGCTCCTTCATGGCAGGGCACTGAGAGAGACAGACTCTTCTCAGAGATACACCTAAGGCAGAAGATACTCATTGCAACATAGGGCACTCATGGAGACTGGAAGATACACTTCTTCCCTGGCAGGTTGTTCAGTGCCTAGGCAGGGAGCGGGCAGCAAGGCTGCAGGTTCTCCACTCTTGGGCCATTTTCCCAACTTGACTGGACACGGCCCTGAGAAAACAGCTGAAGTGTCAGGGTGGCCCACCTCTGAGGTGGGGAGGAATCTATGAACCAGTAGATGGGAGGTTTCATCTCTAAGTGAGAAATTTATGTTCTTCAGTGACCTCTTCCACTACTGAGTTTTGCCTACTGTGTCACTTTACACGAAAAGCTATTCAGGGACTGGAGTTCTTGCTTCATCTAGAAGCCATTTGGGGTATGACACCCTTGCTCAAGCCTATGCTCCCGTCAAGCTCAGCAGAGTCGGTGGGGGTTTTCTCAGCGAGGAACTTGTTAGGAAGCATGTGAGCTACCTCCGGTTATCGCAGACCACCTGTGAGCAACGCTGTCCGCTTCGGCTGACGAAAGGAGCAGGCGACGTGCGTGGCAGACGACGGACGAGGGAGAACTCGGGGGAACGAAACGGCACCGCTGACGAAGGGACGAGACCCCTCTTCACCGTGAGCCTCGGTGGGCTGGGAGAGCCACGGCCGCCGCCGCGGGCCCACGGCCGGTCGGCCCGTGCGGGCGGGTGCGGGGGGCGGCGCGGTGCGCAGGGGG
>NW_015091111.1:1750903-1803071 GCF_001431845.1 Calidris pugnax
GGCGCAGGGAAGGAGGATTTTCTGCCCTGGGTCCTGCCGTGCGGGGTAGTACCGGTGTCTCGGCGGAAGCAGGATGGTGGCGGGGCGGGGGATGGAAATCTGTGGCCGAGCCTCGCTCGGTCCAGCCGCAGGGTTTTGTGATCCGGTGGTCGCGGAAAGCGGCTGGCAGATGGAGTGATCGGCTAGAACATAGGGTAACGCAAACGCAACTCGGGGTAGCCGTCCAGAACTGGCTGGGGTTTTCAGTTTGCATCTCTAGGCAGTATCTGCTCAACATCTGCTTGCAACAGACGAGATGAAGTAGCTCCGTGGCACCCTGCAGTTTTGCAAATGAAAACATAGGCTCTGGGTTTGCTGTGCATTATCTTAAATGAATTTGAGGTCAGCCAAAGCTTAGCTGCTTTATTCTTACATTTTCTTAGTCTTGAGCCACATCATGACTAACACTGATTGTTAAGGAACAATACGTCCTTACTCCTGGGTGTAAATCTTTACATTCTTTACAGTGGAAACTTCTCTGAATGTAAAAGAAGTAGTAGCTATACACTTCTTTTCAAGCCTTTCCTTCTTGCAGCCAATGTTCAGCTTCTCTTCCCTGAAGCAGCTAAACCCTCTCCTTTGTTATTCTGCAGCATTTTTTATAACAAATGTTCTTCATTTGCATAAATAATGAACTGCACTGTTGCATTTTTGGTATTGTGTTCATCTTTGAATCCTTAAAGAAAAAATAATCCTTTCTCTGAGCTGTTCTGTGTGTCTATAGGTGTGAGGAAGCCATGCTTTTGCATTCAGTTATCCACAGGTCTTAACTCCTAGATGCTCACTTGGACTTAGTGGGAACGGAACTCTGCAAACATTTTGCTTTAAATGTATGGCACTTGGAAACTTGTTTTTTGGTGTTGGTTTGTGTTGGTTTTTGTTTTGTTTTGTTTTAAAATTGAAAGGAATCTGCCTGTTTGAAAGGTAATCAGTAGTGTTTACCACAGGCTTCCAGACAAAGGCTGAGAGGAGTTAAACTGTTTGATCTTGTGGCTATTGATAATCAGACAGGTTAGCCGTGGGCAAGGACAATTCCTTCAGCTGCAAAGAAGCTGGCAAAATGTGTTTCTAAAGGTGAGGGTTCTGTCTACAGAATAAAAGCCTGCACAGGTATTCAGGCCTGTCTAAGTGGAACTTGATGAAAATCTTGGTTTTGGGGGCTAGTTTAGGGCTTTACAGCTAGTAAAATTTACGCTCCCTTCAATCCCTACCCAAATTCTTTCGTGTTCAGTGTATTTCACTTGATGTTTCTCAGCTTGCAGGTCATATCTCAGACTTGCTGAGTTCAGTCTCTGCTTTTCTGATTCATGATACTAGACCGACTTATAAATTTATTTCTGAGATGAGAATGGGTCATTTTGCTTGAGTTTATTTTGAAGAAAATGTTACTCCCCTGCCCACTGAGGTGTTGGTTCCTTCTTTTGAGACTGTGGGAGTGGAAAAAAGAGCAATTCAAAAAAAGTCATGAGCTGCCTCACATTCATAACTTTTCTTTCTCTCTTTTCTCTGCCTGTGTAAGTTCTTCTGCTGGTTTTAAACAGAGCTCACTGCGGACATAAATTTTCTCCAGTGTTTTGAAGGCAGAGCCATCATTCATGAAGGCTTAGGTTTGTAGGTGTTTTGCTGGCATGACTGATCATGCAAAAAATCCTAGGGGCTTCCATGGTGAACTGCTCATGTGACTAATGAGAAGAAATACACAACATCTATGTAGAAACCCACAGAAGCAGAACCCACAGAAGCAGCTTCATAGGAAAGCAAAGCCTCAGCAAAAATCATCTTTTGGCATTCATCTGGCTCTCCTCAGCTCTGTCTAAAAGACAAAGTGGGGCATTCAACATAAGGCTACTTATTGCTCATGCCGGACCCCTGTGTCCTCCCATAAATTCTGTAGGGCTGTAAAATGCTTCCCACACTGCAGCAGTAGAAGAGACAGGAGAGTACTGGCTCACAGCTGGCAGAAGTGGTCTCTGATGTGAGGAGTAGCTGTGTACTTGGTCAGTCATGCTTGCTTTGCATCCCAGATGTTCTTATTAGAAGTACCTCATCCCCTCTTGCAATGTGTTTTACTGTCTTCAGGTGGCAGTTATAATAGGCAGAAGTTAAGCATCCAGTGTATTTGAATGTCATGAATGCTAGTTTTATAGATGGCTGTTTCCTTGATTGAGTTGAAGATACGACCAGTTGGCAAGGTGGAGGTTTGTGATGTGTGTTTTGACCACAAGCAGGCACTTTAACTATTTTTTCATTTCTTGAGATTGCCACAAAGCAATACAATGAGATTAGTAGTACCTTATGTAGGCACAGGTGGTTTTTTTTTCAAAAATATGTTTGTACTAATAAAAATTTGTTTAAGTGGACTCATGAGGGTACCTAAAATCCATTTAATGTAATGAGAAATTAATCTTTATTTTTATATAATATGCATGTGGTACGCAGAACATGTGAAATGTATTTTTGATGCCTATTCATCAAGTCAAACTGCCTGTAGATGCTTAAGGGATTTCTCCTAAATGTAAGCGACTTAAAAATGCATTTGAAGACTCAAGTTAAAAATAGTTTACTTGCTGTTTGCCTGCACCAAGGAGTCTATTTTTGTCTTTATTCAGTAGCTTGCACACAGGCAATTCTGAGGGATGTCACAGGCCGCCTCTGTAGCAATCCAGCCCCTGGATTTGTGTGCTAACTCATTTTGGTTTGGTTAGCAGCTCTGTCTAGAGTCACGTTTCTCCCAGATGTACAGATGTGCAGATGTTTCTAATCAAATGGATAGGGAAGCAGTAAAAAAGTTGATTCTAAACTTTAAACATGTTGTCAGCTCACTCTTTGAATAGTGACATGATTTCACTATTGCTTTCAGAACTGCGCTGAAATTCAGGGGAAGGAGAAAACTTGAAACCTCTTTTAAATACTTGACTCTTGTTCGTACTTATGGTTTGTAGCTTTTCACAGCACTACTGAAAATAAACTCCATCAATAGTTCATTTTAAATGGTTTTATCTATAAACATTGGTTTGAGGCTACCTAAGATTGATTAATGCATCTCTTTAAAAGAAAGATGTGCCACTATCTGGAAATACTTAATTAGAGTTCGTGTGTTCTGCATGCCTAGTTGAAATGAAGTTGTATAGGCTGAATGTATTTCTCTTTCATTCTCATATATACATATTTAAAGCTGTATAAATCCTATGTTTAGAGCAGGAACAGATTTTATATATTTGCATATGTTCAATGTATACATTTATATGAAATCTGCCCATGTAAAGCAGGCATGTGTGGAGGCATGACTTGTATCTCTTCAGAATACTCTATTATTTCCCATGTTTACAAGATGGTTCTGGTTTTGTAATCTGAAAGCAATCCACCTCAGTTAGGAATATCTGAAATCATTTCTTTGTGTTTCTTGGATAGTACTTCTTGTTGGGATAAGCACACTGCTGAAGGTCTGGACATTGATCCTGATCGAACACGCTGCCTGGGTGACCGTTTTGGGATTTGGTCTGTGTTGCTGCCTCAGCAGGTGCTTAAATTGTGGAGGTTTTCTCTTTTTTCCTTTTGCTGTTAGGGATTTAGCTGCCTGTCACTAGCTCTGTCTGCCAAGGCAGAGGGTATTGTTCCTACCTGGCTTCTGCAGGCTGGGTTTTGCAGCCATCCCTGTCTGCCTGTTAGCCATTCTTTTTAAGACAAAGAGACTTATCCTCACAGCCAAATTTTTGAAGTGCTAAAGGGCTCCTTCAAAGTGCAGCGCTTACCTTTCCCACTTGCCTGGGGCCTGGTCCTGTGCCCTTGAAGAAGACGGAAATTTTGGTATTGCCTCTGGTGCCTGTAAAGTCTATGCTGTGACAGGCACCTTGCATCGACATGGCAGGGGCAGCTTCTCCCCACCTCAGACACACACCTTAAATACTACTGTTTCAATTTACATGGTAGAAAATAACAAGATTGCACAACCTTCCCTTCTCCATGCACACACATGCTTCTATATCCAGGGTTTTGACTGGGATGATTCAGGTGAGGAAGGTGAGCAGAACTTGCTACTCTTTTCCTCATCTGCTAGTTTCACTGCCCAGGTACTTCCCTGTGCCTTGCCAGCAGCAGCAACAATTGAGAGTATGGATAGTTTTCCTCCAAAATAGTCTTGGTGATTAATCACCTCGGAATGTCTGCTTTGCAAGATGCAATTCTTAATACATCTAAATATGAAATGGGATGATTTAAATCTTTGCAGGGTAAAAAAAAGTCAAGAAACAGGGATTAAATAATTATTTTTGGATAACCTGGAAACCATTCCCCTCATTTATATACATAGGCACGTGTGTATCTATAATTTGGATAAGGGTTGCACTCTAGTGCTTATAAGTAATGTGTTTTGATTGCATTATGGTAGCAGTTGTAATTATTTGTTCAATTATGAGCATTTCTTTTGTCCACAAATAGATACGTCTTCGATGATTGTGTAATGCTCTGGAATAGCATAGGTATATTGCTGCTTTCATGCCAAGACCATCTTCAGCAATGAGATGCGTATCTAAATAGAATGCATCACGGTCATTACCTTAATAAAATGTGAGTCATGCACAACAGCACTTTCATTCTTAAAATAGTTCAGTAAACTGGTATATCAGTTTATCGATGGATAGAGCACACTGTGGAAGACAAAACTGTTGCCATATAGAAAAATAGTCTCTAGAATTTTCCCTGAAGCTCTGTGCTTAATCTAGCACTCTATGCATGAGCTCACTAATGAACATTTTAAGCATGCTTGCACGTTGTATGCCTTCAACTAATTTTAACTCCAACTATAAATGTTCAATTATTTTATAGTCTGTTCTGATTTGACAAAGTTTTAGATTCAAAATGAGACTGTTAGCTAAATATACCAGTTTGTTCTGGGGGGTAGGCAGAAAACCCCCTGCTTTATAGCTAACTCTGTATGTGATGGTCCTGTAGCTATTGAGAAAAGGTAGCAACTGATAATGCAAATCGCTCCAAAACCAGCATCCAAGCTAAGGTCTCTGAGTAGCAATTTATGACTCAGAGAAGCCTTCACATGTTATCTTGAAAAATATATGCTTGCTCTGGGGAAATAAAAAGGAATGTTGAAACTGTACAAGCTGTCAACCCCACATCATGTGTGTCTGTGCAGGACATCAGCAGCAGGTGAGTCAGATGGAATTTGGGAAGAATTGCATCTGTGGCATGCTGTGGTGCCACCATGTTTCAAGGGGATTTTCTTACTTGCAAGGAAGAAGCAGCCAGTTCAGGAACACATTAAGGAACATCCAAAAATGTCAAACTCTGACAATGAGATGTCTGCTTTCCTGCATACACTAGACCTCTCAGGCATTTAGCCAAGCTAAATTCCTGATGAAATAAAAACCTGAAATCATCAGTGTAAATTAGTCCATATATTTTCTATAACATTCTGAAAATATTTCTGAATATTGATTTTTTAAATACAGAGGTTTAATAAGGAACATTCAAAAAGCCATAATCTCTACATAGTACTGCAACTTTTTCTTTTTATGCTATCAAGTAATTAACGGCAACAGTCAAAATTAATTGATGATCCACCTGCTTTCTGACAAGAGCAGTTGTCAGTTTTTCAGCAGTTATCTCTATGTACATGTTTGCCCTTTCTTTGTGTGAAAGAGCATTTGGGAGCTGAGCAGAGGGAGGGAATATGATTCATAACAGGTGAATAGGAACTCAATTAGGTTTTGTTACAGCTGTCCAAAACATTCAGTATTTCTTGTGAGCACAGGCCACATACATGATGACTGCATTCTTCTTTCTTCTCAGCTTTCAGTTCACTGTACCGGACTGATGGAGAACAGTTAATTCTACTGTACTCCTCCTATATTGGAATATGTATAACCATGGGAAACATACCAACCCCAGAGAGCAAATACATTTTGATTCCTTCTATCAGTGAACATCATCTGCCATCAAACACATTTTCACAGAATCAGCTGGCAGTTAAAATTTTTCAATATTGTTTTTTAAAAACAGCGTTTATGTTTATAGTGATTTATTTTTGTTAATTATTTTGAAATGCAGAGTTTTATGACCAGCTGCTCTCAAGCATTGGTGCTTAAGAATCTAATAATGCATATATTTGGAAACAAATGATTGGTATAAAATAAACTTTGTGGTTCCTCAGGGTATCTTACCAGCACATGTTGCTTCCATTGTCCTAGAGGCAGGTGACTTTGTGTATCAAAGTGAAGCATTGGTAATTTCTGCTGGCCCCTCTGGGCCTCGTTCTGCATCACTGCCACCTTTCACACATGTTTTTGAGTTAGGGAGAAGAAGATGTGTAAAGAAGGATTGTGCTGTTGAACGGGCGTTGTTTCACGCTGTGCTGATGAGTTTTTATTTTTGCTGGTGGTGGGAAGGTATTAGTGGTATCACGTTATTGCTAGTTTTCAACAAATTCTTTCCTGGAGATGGTGGAGATTAAAGCTGCAGTGCCTGTTGTTTGATCTGCAGTGCTGAAATCAAAAGCTTTGCCACAGCTGCTTCAGCTGGCAGCGAGGCAGGGCCCTTGGGGACCTTTGGCAGGATCTGGTCTCTGTGCATCACTGGCCGAGGGCAGAAGTTTATAAGCACTGGTCATTTGTTTATTTATGACAGCTGGTTGTTGCCAGTGGTCCCCTGCAGTCTGCGCATATTTAAACTTAGTTGGAGAGAACTCCTGCCCTTTCTTTTGCTTCTTACCTAAGTGTTTTACTGAGCCCTACATGTGACTGGGGAGGTTTAAACTGATTTTCATTAGATGCATCGATTGTGTTATGTTGGAAACCTAAAGCACCATGAGCAAGTTGTTCCTAAATATTTTGGACAAAATCAGTTATCTGACAGGTTTTTGGAAGTATCTACAGTTCTGATTTACATTAGAGTGTGTTTCTATACCAAAGTCAGTGGCAAAACTTGCATTTACGTTCAGTGACAGAAGAACATCCCCTGAAGCTATTGTTGTTGTCCAACCTAAATCACATTGGAAAGTGGTTTGACTCTGGGATATTTCAATGAATATTTGGAAACTATATTTCTCACTTGACATCTGGTAAATTGCATAGCCAAAAGTTTCAGTATGTGTGTGTACTCTAATAGGAAACACTTTTGAATTTGCTTTTAAAGCAGATTTGTTGGCCCTTTTTGTACGCATTTCAATACACATTCTTCTAAACAGTAGCAATGCTTTAGTAGAATAATCAAGATAAGGTTAATATTAATGAAATGCAAATTTTCTTTAGTAGGCAAAGAAATACCTTTCTATTAACAGTGAACTGAAGATTACAGTAGAAATGAGCACATGGTGAAATTGCTGTAGTTGATGACTAAACCTCTTTGAGATTCCTTTTATTATATGGTTTGAATTAAAACAAAACACAATGACATTTATTTAGGGAGTATTTTCCAGATAAAAAGGAGATTTTTGACAAGGCTGAAGTTTAAGCCTTCCAACAGGTTACTTGGTCTTTTTGCTGAAGATTAAGGCACTGGTGTCAAGATGGTAGATAAGTATTTCAGAAGATTCTGGAGCTGAATTTCAGTAGGTATAAATCTGAGCAAATGTATCCACATTTGAGAACAAAGATGAATCCTAAACACAGAACATAGAAGAAAATAGTACCCTTTCCAGGTATTTTTTCCAAACATTTTTGCTGGGAGCTTCAAAAACTGCTGAATGGGTATGGATATCTTGACATTTGAATCTTTTTAGTTTGTCCAGTTACCTGTTAAGAAGTTGTAGGAAGAACAGGGTGAGTGTTCTTAGGTGTCTTTGAAAATCTACCTGGTGCTGTGCACCATAAATTTATTATGAGCATCTTGACTGTCAGGTAATTTATTGCTACAACACATTATATGATTGAGGTATGTTTCTGGTGAGTAGCTGGTACTGGAATTGTGATGCTTGCTCTTCTTCAGTAAGATTTGTTGTGTCACGGAGGACCTTGTAGAAGACAGAAACCACTTCCTCCTCACCCCTCAGTGATTGTGGATATACCTTTAAAAACACCAGAAACCACATAAAGCCTAAAAGAGTTAAAATCACACTTCTTTCTTCCTGATACGTAGAAAAAGTATGCAGTGGCTTGATAGATGCTGTGCGCTTGAATAATCTCTGTTCAGATGGAGTGAGTTTTTGTCCAATTTTGGTAAATGAGGGTTTTGTCTCTGGAATGCAGCCAGATTTTCAATCCTTTAATTTACTTGGGATTTTCTTTTGGCAGGACGGGATGTTCTGCTATGTCTGTGAAAGTCTCTTACTTTATTGACAAGTTATGAAGGTCAAGAGAAACATTCAGTTAGGTTTGTATTCAGAGACATCTTTAGAAGATGAATAGCAAGGAAGCCAAGGGAATGGAAGTAGTCCATTCAAAAATGCAAATTAAATTTAAACCTTCTTCAGATTTTTAACTGTAACTGCCCATGCTTTTAATTTTCAATCCTGACCTCTTTTCATGTATAATTCCTGTTCTAGGAGGCTAATTTTGTACTTGCTTCTCAAAATGTTGTCCAGACATGGAATGATGAATAATCTCTTTGCAGGTGCAGGCAGGATCGATACTTTTGCTCCTGCTGGTGATTTGCAGTAGTGATTTTGACCATTAATGCTTCTGATTAGATCCACTGACTTCGAGATTTAAGTACTTATGGAAAGCCCTATTCATGGTCTAACGCTGTCTCGACTGCACATCCTTTCCTAACCCTGGATCTCATGAGATCTCTCAGATAAAAAAATCTGGTGTCATCTTTTATTTTCACTGTTACTGAGAGTTCAGAAGAAGTTTATTCCATACATCAGAGTTGCCATTGTTTCTTAAACTGACATTATAAAGTAGTTACTTATAGTAGACATTTATAAATAAAAAAAGATCCTGATAAAAAGACAATACTTTTTTTTAAACTTCCTCTATTGTTCAGATGCTGTTGCTATTTCTGCATCTCTCAAAAGGTTCAGTATTTGTGTTAATAATACAGAATAACTATTGACTGCTGTATAGTGGTATTGATTTCATAAATCCCTTTGAAATTAATCTAACTTTTAGACGTTTCTCTGGACACAAAGAATGCTCTCCTGACCATGCTTCCATGTGTAACCAGCTTTTGTCTCTCTTAATTAAAGCTTTCTCCTTATACTTTCTCTCAACAAATTAAACTGCCCTAGTGGTTTAATGGCAGATGAATTTTAAAATGATGATGTATCTCCATTACTTTTCACTTTGTTTTCCTTAGCGTGGCTCTAACAGCTTGGATCATGTTCCTGTATTTAGATGCACATTACTTTTCAGATTTTTTTTCATGTTTTTTCAATGGCAAGACACCAAAGCTTTAAACAACTTTTTATTTCCAATATTTATTGGAAATTATTTCCAATATTTATTGCAGCACTTTATTTTTCTGAATGTCATATAATGTTTAGTAACCTGGCTAAAAGATAATTACAACAATCCTTGTAACATACAGAGAACTATGCAGAAGATTGCATGAAAAACAACTTAGCTGCCCCATATTATTTAACACAGGCAAAACATAGGCAAATGATACCAGTTTTATTAAATATGATGCATTTTCTGAAACACTGACCTGTGGGTGTAGAAGTGGAAGAAACAGATGTAGAACTTTTATTTATGCAGAAGAATAATAGTGATTGATAAATAGGATGGGTGCTATAGGATGGGCAGATGTTTGGGGAGCTTAGTTTCTTTTTGTATACAGGACAGTTTATCTGTAGCTCAAGGTAAATATTGCAATTTTTTCTTTGTTTGTTTCTTTCAGACTGCAATTTTCAAATTGATTTTAGGTCCATTTTCCTTAAACGTATTCTAGTTTCCTTTCCTATATTTTGCGCCAGGATGTTGTTCTCTTATGAATCTATAGTTTTGGTCTTTTTCATAAGAATCAAGTATCATAGTTTGGGTTTTTTTGCTTTGTGGATAGTGCCTGCTTTACTGTATTATATTGCATTTCTTTCCTCAAGCGTAGGTCAAACAGGCCTTTTGCTTTAGTATGCTGAAGCCTTCATTGTCCCTGAAAGGGGACAGGCTATGGTCTGTTGGTCTTCATCTTCCCCAATAAGGACTTCAGTTTTTTGAAGTTGCTTTGGTGATCAAGATGTGTGCGTTTACTTGTCATTGGCATTTCATTCATTGTTCACCCTAAGATCATGTTGGTGGGTGAATTTGGGGTGGGGAGCATTTACACACTGCTGTCATTGTTATAATGAAATTTGAATCATGGCCCTTTGCCACCATCCTCTGCGTCAGCTTAAGTCACAGTTGCACGGATAGAGGTGGATTAGTCTACTCATTTTTAAAATCTTTTGCAGTTCTGTTTGAAATTGAGAGAAAAATGCCCAAAATGTATCCAGACAATTTTCACACAGGGATCACGCTGGAGATGTTGATGAGAATCTGTTTTGGTTTGAAGGTGAATGGTATTAGTTTCACTTTTTCAGCCATGCATCCTCTTCTACCTACATGCTGTGAGACAGAAGGTTTGAGATCAAAGTATTTTAGAAATCAACATGAAGGACGATACCAGGCTTTGTAGAATTAGATAACAACTGTTTATTGACTTGGTATTCTGAAACAGTCATCTGAAAGAAACCAAAAAGCATTTGGTCTTTTCTCATGAACTTTCAAGGGTTTTGGTGGTTTATGGACCCTTTGAAGTTGTGCCTGGTCAAGGAGAGTGGTACTTTGGCTAGAGTCATGTGGAGAGTCAGAAGAAAAAATGAATAAAGGAGTCAGATAATTTTTCAACATGCATATCAGGAAACTCAAATTCTTAATAACCCTGGAGAACCAAAGTGAATAATTTATGAAAAAAACTGCAGCTTCCCCGTGTTTTCCTGGACTGATCCGTTACTACAATTTAGAAGAGGGGAACTAACAGTATTGCTTTCATTGTCTTTCCTAAGTGTTTGGCTATAACGGTAAGGAACATATACTGGCATAAATCTTTGTGGCAGGAAAAAACTTCTGAACTAGTCTCTGGCTGCACTTTCTGTGAACTTACTCTCAGCTTCAAACGTGACTTTTAGCTTCATGTTGGACAAAACATGGTAGGGCTGTCAGGCAACATAGCAAGGAGGAATATCCATCTGTAAATGTGAGCATCGGAGAGCCCAGGAATTAACATGTCCTTGTAGTACTGAAATGGCTTCTTGATCTGCAGTGGTGTTGGCTAGTCATTCCCAGAATCTCATCCCTCACCTTTCCAGAGCAACTCTCTTGCTTTGCTACACCTCAGCCAGTTTCTCTGTTCTTCTGTTGTGCTGGGGAGCACCTGGGGAATGGTATCACTTGTATTTGAGGGGAAGAAACTGAACTACTAATACTAGCAGTTCTCTTTGCTGAGTGTCTTGGTTTTTTAGTGAAACTTGGTGGGACATCCAAAGATGAGCACCTTTTACAGTATCATATGGGAGCTAGGTCCATATGACTGACCCTTAGAGAAAGGATTCTAATTACTTTGGCAGGGTGTTATAAATCAAAATGGCTTGTGTTTCCACTGAAAATACAAGTGTGAGGTTCTGTGGTAGATAAAAAGACAAAACAAGAAACTCTCCTCATTTTCAGCTGAGCAAACTTGGTATGTTGGAATCCCACAGCTAAAGGAACAAAAGCTCTCCAGTGCTGTTTTTTGGGAAGAACTCTCATGCTTTAATTGTCTTGATGATTAGTCCTACTCAGGGGAATGAGTCAAAAGCATCGCACTGAGTGGAAAAATAGTGAAGAAAACTGACATATGGAAAAGAGATATCCCACAAATTCCTTTCCTTTGCATCAGTTTTTAATGGTCAGCACCACTGTTACAGCCTTGAAATACAAGCCTTTAGCATCAATATAGAGAAGTCTTATGAATTCTCCTAACAGCATTACTTTTCTCCTAATAATTTATCAGCTCTCTAAATCTGAATTCTTTAATATTGTCTGGCCAAGAAACATATCATATAGGCCTTAACAGCACTGACTGCAGAAAGGTGGTTTGTAAATAACAAAAAGGCCCTAGATCAGGCCTGCATTAGCCCTGATGTATCTTTTGGCCACCAATAACTCTAATGGAGATACACCCACACTGTCAGACTCTCCTTTCCTCAGTTTTTAAACACCATCAGCATTTTCCATGGCAACTCAGTTTTTCTGCTGCAAATGCCTATGGATGACTAATTAATTGTTAGTTTATGTAACTCCCCTGCCTTAACTGTCTTAATATGGTATTCTAATGTGACCTATTATTCCCTCTTGTTTAATTCTATTCTATTTTGAAATTGGGTTACAATGCAGCGAATACCATGAAGAGCGATAGCTAAATCTTTTCCTCAGCAGTTGCTACATCCCTGCAGCCATTTTTCTTAACTTTATTTGTTAGGTTTGAAGCCATTTCTATTCAGGTTATAATTCATAGCTTGGTGTTGAAGGTACAGCTCAGAGATACTCAGTTAATGAAAGACACACTTCTGGCAAGCAAATGTCCAGAGAAGCCTTTGAAGGCTACAAGTAGAAGGCTTTTTTTTTTTTTTTTAAAATAAGTTACATGTCTTAAGACTGTCCTAAAACCGAGAAATATCTACATATAGAAGACAAGTTATTATAGTTGTAGTCAACAGCACTTCTGATAACATAATACTGTAGCTTCTTATAGGACCAAAGAAGCTTTCTTGTGAACTCAGGAGTAATAAACTGCTCTTTCAGCACTGCTTTGAACAGGATACATCTTAATTGTAAAGCAAACTTGAATAGTACTGATGTGCAGAATGTGGAGTAGTTTTCTGTCACATCAGAGTCTGATTACTGTAAAATATTTGACTAGTCTTTGGACAGCCACATTATGTTGTTAAGATGCTGCACAAGGGAGAACTGCACAGACACCCAAATGAGTAACTTTTCTTCACTAGTCTTAAGCTCTGATATGCTGCAACCAAGACACACAATTTTTGGCTAATACTTCTAGGGAATAAGATGAATGCATAATAATGGCAATATTTTAAATTGCTGCATCAAAATCTGAGCACCTGCCCAAGCCCTGAAAGTGCATGAGAAGCAGGAAGATACCAGGACAGCACAACATAGCTCTCTTTTCAGGAAAAGCTACATGAACAGACCAGGGCTTTTGCCACCTTGTTTGCAGACACATTTCCTGCTGTCCCTGCCATCTGTGATAGCCAGTAATCCCACCATAATGACACACTTTGTGTTGGGTTTCATGTTAAAGATGCTACTCATAAGCTTCCTTAAGCAAATGCAGTTCTTGTATTTGACACCTCTCAACCCCAAATGTTTAAAGATTGTGAGGTGTTTCTCAGGAAGAAAAATTCAATTTTCTGAATATAAAAACATTTATTTGTAACTGTCTTCTATTTCTGAACTTCCGTAGATTTTGTTTTCGTGATTGTTTTCAAGACGCTTTAATGAAAAGAAAAGTTGAGATTCTAGTGTAAACCCATAAACATAAGACCTGATGCATTAAAGCAAAAAGACTAAAATTTGTAGTAGTCACAGTAAGACAGAGAGGTGTCAAAACTGATTCCTTGTTTAAGAGACTCTAAAAAGACAAGCAGAAGGAAAGGGTGTGATTTCTGCTAAGATTAGAGCATTGTTCCTGCTGAGAAAGGCTGCTGCCTGTGTACAGTTAAAAGGAATACATACCTGCAAATCATAACTCTATTGCACTCTAGATATCTAGCCAATCACTTCAGAACCTGGTCTAGTGTCCCTGCCCGTGGCAGGGGGGTTGGAACTCGGTGATCTTTATGGTCCCTTCCAACCTGAAACATTCTATGATTCTATGACTAAAGGATTTAAAGAAGCTATTAAACATGATGACGTAGAGTACTTGGTAAGTTGGCTAAAACCTTCCTCATGTTAACAATACCGTGGAAGCAGAGCCCAGCCATGTAGTCTGTCCATCCATTCCTAAGCAGTGAATTTCCATATGGTTGCTTTCAAGAGTCTGCTTTCAGCTTTTTGATATTTTATCTTTAAAGTGAGTGGAAAAATTGGGGTTCTTATTAAGACGATCCAGCAACACGATGCCTCATCCGTCTGTATGGTCTGTGGTTATAAGAAATGCTTTATTATTTAGAATGATAATAACAATAAACTACAGCAACAACAGTGTCTTAATTATTTTTATATTAATTGGATGATATCAACTTCAATTTGGCAGATTAGGACATGAGAGTAATTTTTGAAAAGAGAAGACTGATTAGCATCCTTGAATTTAAATGTTTTTTAACCTTATAATGTATATCATCATTATTATTTGTTCCTGGCACATCATCTGAAGTGTCTGTTGGAATGATTCCTGTTTTCTGCTTTAAAGAAAACAACCCCAAGCCCCATTATGTTTACTTGTATTCACAGCTTTGCTCCAGTTGTTTCAAAACTACCACAAATATGTTGCTCTGCCCATTAAAATATGTGTCAGACCTTACCTCACAAGGCAGTGGGATCTTTGCTGTGGTCCAACTAAACACTTAAATACCTGCTCCACGTTGGCAACCTGAATGCACAAATGTAAGTGTATATTTAAATGCTCTATTGAGTCATAGCTCAGTGCTCTGCAGGAGCAGGCTCTTAATACACAAGTACATTTTGCAGAGAGCATTAGCGTCACACAGAGGGTGCATATGCACAGGCAGCTGTGTGAAGCTGTCAGCTTTGGCTTTGAAAAGGCATGTATAAAAATTGACATGTTTGCCTGCAATATCCGAACGCCAGTTGTTTATTAGACAGCTGTGATCACTGTTGAGCTGGAGGGGAAACAACAGCTCTGAAGTCGATAGAAAAACTTGCCTAAGTCAGCATTCCACCTGAAGTGTCTTAAGCAGTCAGCGCAGGCTCTGCTTTATACCCTCTCACTACAAGCTCTGTCTTCGCTGAGGAATTAGTAAGCAGCTTTTGTGGAATGACTTTGAAATTTCCCCTTGTGCAGCAAAAACTGTGGCTATTTTTTGAGCCAAATAAATAATTCACAGGGAATACTTAATTAACTGAGTTCATCCTCTTATTTTCTTTTGCATATATTCCTCAAATTTGCAGTAATGGCTAGCTTGGAATTGAATGAAAGTAAGTCCCTCTGAGTTTTAAGTATCTTGTGTTCGCTGGGTTAACACTTTGACATTACAGGTGGAGAAGTTTTGTGCAAAGGACTGCTTTGACTGCTTTGCCTTCACCTACTTTCTACTCTTCCATGTAGCAGGCAAGTACCCTTCTCATTAGACTGGTCCATACGCACAGCTTCTGTCCCATGATGGCTACCTGTATTAGCGTTTCCAGTGTGAAAATCTGGGTCAGCTGTGTAACACTTACTTACATTGCAGTGAATCCCTCACCTCCCAGCCTCTGATGAATACTATTAAAGTCCTGCTGGAAACCACTTTCAATCAATCTGAAAAGTTCAATATATCTATGTAAGCTTATTTGTTCTGTGCTTCCATTTCCATGAAATATTCACAAGACTTGGAAATTTACTGTCTGTAAGTATTAGCAGCAATAAACTTTATCATTCCAGTATTCAGGGCAGCCCCAAAAGGGGAACAAGCAGTTTTTGAAGTAACTCCGTATCATTTGGGTGAAATACTCAAGGCAAAAATTGCTCTGTTTAATCTGATCCCTCTCAGTCTGTGGGTCTGGCAGTGTGTTTCCTACAGGTGGTTTGAGAGCTGGTGATTGAGCTAGAATACACCCCAGCTAAACTCACAGGTTTCTCAGCTCCTAGGGCTGCTTTTTCTGCACCTTCGCTGGTCTCAGGATTTTTATGCCACAGAATTCTTCAGTTGGCAAGAGAAATTAAACTGAAAATAAACAAGGAGCAGAGCTATTTGCTGATTGCTGCCTCCAAAGTGTAAAGTGGAAGAGAAGTTAATATACAAGCAGTGCTGTGCTAGCAAAGTCTGTTGTTTCCCTTGTTTGGTAGGAGCATAAGTGGTCAGGAGCTTTGCTTTATACCAAATAATCACAGGAGAGGTAGGTAAGTGTTGACTTGAAATATATTTTCTCTCCCAGACTTCTTTGGACACTAATACACATGCTACATATCTACCCATTGTTCCTGCCATAAGGTCAATAGCTTTTCTACAGTTGATGAAGTGTTGCTATGCAGGTGCTTTCCTGGAAGTACCAAAGCTCTGTCCTGACTGATTGCTATCCTAACCCGTTTCCCACATTTAAGTGTAGCCTGGTGCTTCTCAAGGCTCCAGATAGCTGAGTGGGGATGACACTGATGGACTGGACCTTTTATTGAGCAGGAAGGCTGCTTGAAGTGAAGTCTCAAGTAAAAAAAACAAAGGCCATTATTGCTATTTGGTGACTTTTGTTAAAAAGAGCAGTGCAATGGAATGATGCACACAAAGGATATTTAATATAACTGCACAACTTGGCTTTGCAAGGAAGCGAAGGAAGGAGGTGATTGAACGAAGAGTTCAGTGGGGGTGCTCAAGAAGAGTTTGGCTTTCCCTGTTGCCCTGCTCACAGAGTGCCAAGAAATGCCTTGAGTTGTTATCATGGATGCAAATCAACCTTTACCTGATACGGCACCTGAACAGTGAAGCACAAGTGACTGTGCCAGGACAGGACTTTGGTCTATTCTTTCTAGCTCAGTTTAACTCTCATTGCCAGCAGTCCCTCTCTTTGCTTTGTGAGCTTTGAGGAAGACAGGGAGATGAACAGGCTAATGTCACCAGCTGGACACAGAAAACTGAAGTTGGTCCAGTTTTGCCTCTGAAGACTGGGAAGGGATCTTTATGGTAGCTCTAACAACTAGCTCCAAAGATGGTTTTACTTGATCTGCTGCAGGGTGTGAAGCAGACAGACCCAGGTACTGAGAAGAGTTACCCTCTCCTGCTTTGGTTCACACGTAATGACCCTTTTCTAAGGAGTGAATCTTGCCCTGTGAGGTTGCAGAAAGCAGCTTTTTTTTTTTTAAAAGAACTACTTTTGCTCACACCAGGGTTAAGTTTTAGAAAGGGGAAAAAAAGCAATGTATAACGACTTCCAATAAAATCAGTGATAGGAAACTATGACATGTATAGGAAGCTCCTGCTGTTGCACAGCCGAGGCATTGCTGCTGTAACATTCACTCGCAAGAACACTGTTATTCCCTCCAGTCATCCCTCACTTGTTCTTTTCTTGACAGCAGATGGGAAGCAGGACACAGAAGACACCCTGAAAAAGTGCAATTACATCCTTATCTTTGCTTATCTTGATTTTTCTGCACCTTCTTTCATAATAGTTGATTGGTTGTGCTGTGTCAAGCAGATGCTTTAAAGAAATCTATTTATGGCGATGCTCTGTTTGCAGCTGGAAGTGGTTTACAATGGCAAATAAAAGGACTGTTTTCACTGAGATGTGAGATGTGCAGACAGGCCCAAGGTCATGCTAGTCAGATGGAAGACATTCTCATTTAGTTGACGAGATCACTGTGCTAGCACAGCCAGATTCACAGAATCACAGAATGGCTGAGGCTGGAAGGAACCTCAGAAGGTCACCTGGTCCAAACATCCTGCTCAGGCAGACCACCTAGAGCTGGCTGCCCAGGACCATATCCAAACAGCTTTTGAGTATCAGTTGCTCAGTCACCTTCACAGTAAAAGCATGTTTCCCAGTGCTCAGGAGGAACCTCCTCTGTTTCAATTTGTATCCGAATTCCCAAATTAGAGCTTCATTTCACAGAATCACAGAATCACATGGGGTTGGAAGGGACCTCTGGAGATCACCTAGGCTAACCCCCCTGCCAGAGCAGGTCCACCTAGAGCAGGTTGCACAGGAACTTGTCCAGGCGGGTTTTGAATGTCTCCAGAGGAGACTCCACCACCTCCCTGGGCAGCCTGTTCCAGTGCTCTGCCCCCCTCAAAGTAAAGAAGTTCCTCCTCATGTTTAGGTGGAACTTCTTATATTCAAGTTCGTGCCCATTTCCTCTTGTCCTGTCCCTGGGCACCACTGAAAAAAGACTGGCCCCGTCCTCTTACCATCCGCCCTTGAAGTATTTATAAGCATTGATCAGATCTCCCCTCAGCCTTCTCTTCTCTAGACTAAAAAGACTCAGCCTCACCTCGTAAGGGAGATGCTCCAAGCCCCCTCTGCTTGAGGGGGTTTGGGCTCTGAGCCCAAAACTGGACACAGTACTCCCGATGGGGGCTCACCAGGGAAGAGTAGAGGGGCAGGATAACCTCTCTTAACCTGCCGGTCACACTCCCAGCACCACAGGTGCTTGTTGATGCACCCCAGGATGCCATTGGCCTTCTTGGCCACAAGGGCACATTGTCTGCTCATGGTCATCCTATTGTCCACCAGGACTCGTGGGTCTTTTTCCTCAGAGATGCTCTCCAGCAGGTCAGCCCCCAACCTGTACTGGTGCAGGGGGTTATTTCTCCCAGGTGCAGCACGCTACACTTCGCTTTATTGAATTTCATCCAGTTCCTCTCTGCCCAGCTCTCCAGCCTGTCCAGGTCTCGCTGTATGGCAGCACAGCCCTCCATCGTGTCAATGACCCCTCGCAATTTTGTATTGTTAGCAACCTTGCTGAGGGTACACTCCATCCCCTCGTCCAGGTCATTGATGAATATATTGAAGAGAACTGGACCCGGTACTGATCCCTGGAGGACTCCACTTGTACAGATCTCCAACTAGATTCTGTGCCCCTAATAACAACTCTCTGAGCTCTGTCTTTCAGCCACCTTTCAATCCACCTCGCTGTCCATTCCTCTAATCCACACTTCCTAAGCTTAGCTATGAGGATGCTGTGGGAGACTGTGTCAAAAGCCTTGCTGAAGTCAAGGTAGACAACATCCACCGCCCTCCCCTCATCTATCCAGCCAGTGATGCCATCATAGAAAGCTATCAGGTTAGTCAGATGTGACTTCCCCTTGGTGAATCTGTGTTGACTACTTCTGATATCTTTCTTTTCCTCCAAATGCTTTGAGGTGACGCCCAGAACAAGTCGTTCCATCCTCTTTCCAGGGATGCAGATGAGGCTGACCAGCCTGTAGTTTCCCAGGTCCTCCTTCTTGAAGACTGGGGTGACATTGGTTTTCCTTCAGTCTTCAAGCACCTCACCTGTTTTTCAGGACCTTTTGAAGATGATGGAGAGCAGCTCAGCAATGACTTCTGCCAGCTCCTTCAGCACTCGTGGGTGCATGCCATCAGGACCCATGGACTTGTGGTTATCCAGTTCACTTAACAGCTTAACACTTAACAGCTCCTTAACTTGGTCTTCCTGCACCAAGGGAAGGGCTTCCTTTGTCCAGACTTTCTCTGATTCATGGCTCCTGAGGGCTGGCCTGTGCAGTAAAGGCTGAAGCAAAGAAAGCATTTAGCAACTCCGCCTTCTCTTCATCCTCCGACCATGACACCTGTCTCATTCAACAGCAGGCCCACATTTTCTGTAGCTGTCCTTTTGCCTCCAATATAGTTGAAAAAACCCTTCTTGTTAACTTTGACATCCATCTTGAAAAGGTCGAAGTTAGCCCTCCTGAAATCTAAGCTATCGGTCCTACTTACTGGTTAATGCATACTGCCCACAATCCTGAACTCTATCTTTACATGGTCACTGCAACCAAGGTTGCCTCCAGCCTTTATATCCTCCACCAGACCCTCTTTGTTTGTCAGCACTAGGTCCAGTAGTGTCTCTCTCCTCGTTGGTTCCTCCGCCAGCCGAGTTAAGAAGCTATCATCAATACACTGGGGGAACCTCCTGGACTGTAGGTGCTTGGCTGTGTAGCAGATATCAGGGTGGTTGAAGTCACCCATGAGAACGAAAGCCTGCGATTGCGAGGCTACTTTGAGCTGATTGTAAAAGGTTTCATCAACTTCCCCATCCTGATCAGGTGGCCTGTAATAAACACCCACTGCAGTGTCCCTCATATTGGCCTGCCCCTTAATTTTCACCCACAAACTTTCAACTATCTCTTCTTCTGACCCCAGGGAAGGCTTTGGGGACATCTTCTCACACTCTATCCATTCCTTAACATAGAGGGCGACACCTCCACCTCTCCTTCCTCGCCTGTTCCTTCTGAACAGCTTGTAGCCATCAATACCCACATTCCAATTGTAGGATTCATCCCACGACGTTTCAGTGATGGCCACTATTTCTCAGACTAATCCTGCTGCCCACAATTTATCTATAAGTAATTGTAAGAAAAAGTGTTTTGATGTACCTGATTGAGCAGAAAGAGTTGTTATCTTTTTTCTGTTCTGGTGAAAAAGAAGTTGAAAGAATTATCTGTTATGATAGAGGGAGGCAAGGGGTGGAGGAGAAGAAGGGCTTGGTAGGGAAAGGGTTGCTTCTCTGTATGGTCCAGTCCATAACACATCCAAGCTGACTGGGATTCATCTGACCCCTGTCAACTACTCACCAGTGAGTGCTTCTGTTGGCATGAAAACTCCCTTCTTACAGTGGGTTTTCTTCCTTATCTCCCAGGGATGCACATTTAGTTTGCATGCAATTTTGAAATGGCTTGTTTTTCTCTTGGTGGTCTCAGAATAGAGACTCTAGAAGGTGAAGGCACAGGTTTTATGATTACAGTATGCAAACCTCTATCCCAACTTAGGCAAAACCTAAGGAAACTGCATGAGAGCAACGCATCCAATTTATCTGCAGAAATACTAGCCAGATACCCTCTCAGCAAAACTGATATTGCCTGATACAGGACAATAGCAAAAAGAAGTCCTCCACAGGGCAAATTTACAAACTCCTGAGGTAAAACATCAACTTCGAACAAGCAAAACCTGTGAGAGTCCACACTGTTTTCCAGGACTCAGGGATATCATGTCAGGGGGGCATAAAACAGCCAAGGGCATATATATGCATCCCTCACATACTGACACAGACCAGCTGATCATAGAGGTCACCAATGGCAATTTCCTCTTGCTTTCTAATTCAAAGATATGGTCCCTGAATTAGTGGATAACAAGCCCAAAATGACCCATTACTATGTGTCCATTCTGCTTCCCACCTGGCCACCTTCTAGCGCAAAAATGGTGAAATTTCTCATGCATGCCATGGCCAGATGTGCTTGACCCGGACTGTGAGAGTATTTGAAACTGGATTAATTTTTTCACTAGCATGAGACTTACTATCAGGTTGCTATGAGGACTCAAAACACACTGAACTTGAACGTTTTGATTACATACAGGCTGATTTTCATTTTTGTCAAATACTAATAGCAGAAGTACCAATTACTTTTTCAGAATAATAAGCTCAGATATATAATTTTCCTCTAGATTTTTAGCATTTTAGAAACTGGAGAGGCTCAGATCTCCATTTTGGTTGAGGGCTACCTCTGACTGCAGTAGTTCCCTTCAGAAGGCAAAACCACCCAAATTAATACTGATAAATAGGTTTCATAGAGAAAAAGGTAATATGAGAAGAAGTCACATATTTTTTAGATCTGCCTGGAAAAATAGCATGCCATATAACAACATCCTTAATAACCTAATCTCTTATTTTTTTAATCAACTAGAGACTTATTATTTCATGGAAGAAAACCCAAATTATTTGCCTTTGCTGAGGAACATCTTCTTATGCATACAATATATTAAAATAAGCAAAATGTGCAGCTGGGCTGGCTTTTTGTTACAAGTGGACTGTATGCCAAGATACTTTTGGCTGGATCATGGGAACGTAAAGATGCCTGCAAGAGCATCTTTTTGGTATTGCTATAAACATAAAAACCTCTTCTTATATCTGTGAACTAGGATTCTAGGAAAGGGAACCTTCTCTATGTCAGTAAAAATATCTGTTTTTCTCCATTCTTCTTCTGCTGAAGAACATAGAGGAAATCAAAATGGGAGCATATTATAATGACAAAGTGGCCATGCAGGCTCCTCTTTTCAGTGTTGGCAGGAGCAGCAGCTGTTACTGCCTTTCTGAAAGACAAGATTTGTTATAGCAGCAGCCAATTACACTGAAAACCTGTTGTCCTAAATTGGTTTGCTTAGCTAGGGTTATAAGGAAAGAGAGTAAGATGGATATGGCTAGTCATTTATTTATGCCACCTATTTTGTATAAAGACACAGGTAATGAGGTTGACTGACATTTGTGCCAGCGGCAGCAATTATTCAGGTGAGTGGGGCACTTAGCACCCTGCAAGGACAAGCCCTGCATCATACCTGAGCACCGACCAAAGCTCTTTAAGAATGAAGTGCTTCCTCACAAATGGTGTGTCATTTCCCAGTCATACCATTTGGCAGTCTCGCTGGGATTTCTCCCATGAGGAATGAAGGGAAGAAGCAGCTCTGCCTCTCAGAGAGCAGCGGGAAGTAAGCTGCTTTAACCGCACAACTGCCCTCCCCATCACCTGTGGAGACAGCGATGCCCCTGACACCAGCTTACAGCTGTGTCTGACACACTGGCATTTCTTTGCTGAAATGTAAAGAAGGGGCTATGCTGTTGTGAAGAAGGCGCTTGACGTTGTAGTGATAACTAGTGTTTCATGCTTGGAGGCCTTCTGCATAAGGGGACTTGAACACATGCTAAAGGAGAAAAATACTTCGGATGTATGTGGTAATGCAGGTCCCCTTCTTGTGAGCTATGACAGATAATAATAATTTTTCCATTTCTACAGCTCCCAGCCATAACTCTGTGATGCTACTCCAAAATTAGAAATGGTTAAGATAGGTACAATTTTCTTCTGAGTTCACTTCCTTCTGAACCTTCTCAAATTAAGCTGCTTTCTGTAATCTCTCTCTGAGAGTGATGGCCTCCTGGAATACTGTTAGACAAGAATGTGGGCTTTTTGTGTGATCACTAGTTTTAATAATGCCAGTTCATTTGGATGCCTCAGTTACACGTGTTTTCTGTTACAAGGAGCTCAAACAGTTCCTGGACAAATCTAGAGATTCAAATGCAGGTGACACAGAACATCCTACTGATGGGCACTATTTTTGTTGGCAGTTTTCATCCATGTTCATCATACTGCCTCTGCATGTCCCAAACAAGATTTGAATCTCATTGGATTAGGTCTTTACAGATACACAATACCTGCCAGTACACAGTTTGTGGTCTGAGTAATGGAAACAAGGGAAAACTCATTTAACTATTTGTAAAGACAGGACTATGTGCAGAAGATGATATTGTGTCTCCTGAATTTTATGTGACGCCTTTAATTGCTGGACCACCTAGTCCATGTGAACTGCTGGCATGCATATTAATGCATATTAAGGTGATGCATTCCATCTCCTGAGGAGCTTGATGGGTCTTGCTTCAAATGAAATGTTATTATTTTAAAGAAAGGAAAATGGGTTGAGCGAGGAAATCGTAGCTTCTTTGGCCTCTTTCTTAATCTCAGAGTGGGTGAGCTGCATAAAGTTTTGCAAAGGGCTTTGGCAACACAACTTCTATGATGGTTTGGAATATGACACCAATAAAGTGTTTTTCTGGCTGTATACCTTTCTAAAGAACTATATAATAATAAGCATATTCTCCCATGCTTTGGAGCTCAAGAATTCACTTACATAAATTCCACCTGGAGGTACATATTGCTATTAAGCTGAATTAATTTCTAGTCTCACTTTTAACAATATCAATGCTTTGTTTTCTATACTTCTTTTCAAAAGCAGCATGCCAGCAAAACTTCTCAAAGAAGAAAGCACAAGGAATACGGTCTTTAAAATACTTACTTTGAAAGCAACAGCTTATCATCATTTATTGGAACTGTCAAACCTTTCCAGAAGGCGCGTGCTTCTTGCCCTGACTGCTTTACTGCTGCTGCTGTCACTCAGCATTTATAAGGAGACTAGTTTCTCAGCATTGCAGTACCTGCCTGAACTTACTGAACCCGAGCTTGTTACACCATGGTACTCTTTGCAGTGCTGAATATGAATGGCAGCCTTTCCAGAACCTGTGAAATATTTGGGAATCTATTTAAGGATGCTCTAACCTGCAGCATTATGGGAAAGCAGTTTTATTTTAAGTAGAAAATGAAGAATGAAACCCAGTTTTTTCTTTACTGCTTTTCTATGGTGATATATAGGTTGGAAAGTCTTCTGGTTTCCTTTTGAAATTGTCTGAAGTTCTTGTTATCTGTCTTGAAAATAAAGCCATTTCACGAGGACTGAGAGTTATTAATACACACGAGGGGGCTGAATTAAAGCTAATGGGCATATTTTATTCTTGTGCTACTCTGTCTCTGACTGCTTGATTTTGCAAGCTTAATGCTCTTTGAACGTAGGAGGTTAATGGGTGAAACTTGGTGTGCATACATGCATACACATGCAAAATGAGCAGTCCGTGGTTCTAAAATCAGTGTCCTGTTCCCTTGATCCAGAGGTGTATATAATTCGGTTGACATTTTTCTAAATTGCTTATCAAAAAGTAATATTTCAAATCCAACACTTCTTCTTCTATGTTTGCATTTGTGAAACAGTAAAAGGAGGATGCTTGGGCCCCAAGCAGGCATTTTTAACAAGAAAATTTAGTTGGTGCTATGTTGCAGTGTGGTACAGTTGGTGTGTACAGTTGCAAGTCAAATGAGGCCTGCAGAAATAATTTATGCTTCAGGAAAAAAAAGCTGACCTGAATCGTACAGCTGGCTCTCCCAAACAAAAGTGTAGTTGTTATAAGACCAAAATGAGAAAATATTTCCAGTGCACTGTTGAAAGCCCATGTGTGTGTCTCAGACTTGCTGGGACTTGTGCACTTTGAGAAGAATTGAAAGAAACAGTCTAGTGCTGAGGTCACCAAAGCACTCCTCGTGGGTTTTTGCTGGGCAACCTCACCAGTGACAGGGATGGCTTCTTGTTTTGGCTCTACCTGCCTCTTATAACTGGTCTGCATACCACTAGGATCGTGACTTTCAGAGTTAGACAGCTTCTTGAGAAATCCAGATTAGCGATATTCTTCCTACAGACTGGAGCTTGGTTAGTGATAGCTAGCAAAAAAAGGCAAGTTGCCTCTCAAGCTGGAAAGCAGCTAATATATTCTGGAGATTAGTGAAGGAAAGAGACAGCCTCAAGTACAAACTCTGCTGAGGACTCTCACCATTTGTGAACATTATTAATCCAAAGGGATCTAAGAAAATCTGGGTATCTTTAAAGGCATGGCAACAGTTTACCTTAGAAAGTATAACACATTCCATGAATCGCCTCATTGCTTAAATATATTGATGGGGCTATCCTTGAACAGCCTTTGGAGGAAGGGGTACGGACAGCTGGTTGAAGATGCTTTCGCATCGTGCTGTTTGAAACTTCAAGGAAAACTATTCAGTGCCTCATAGTTTCAAGATGGGCATGAAATAAAAAGTTACTTAATCATACTGGTCCACCCTCTTCAGAAGTGCCATGCTGTTTGATACCTGTAACAAAAATCAATGTGATAAAGTTATTTGCCCTGTAAGAGCAAAGATGATGAACAAGATAGCCTCTATGTGCAAAGGCGATTAAAAGTATGATTATTTAATACTGATCATGAAGCAGTATCTGACTTTGATCCCATAATTATGCATTAATATCAAAGTCACTTCAATTTCTCCCTGTGAAATAGGCCTAAGTGAGACCCTTCTGAGGCTACTGATATTTTGAACTAGGAAAGTTGTTATGAAAACTGGGCAAACTCTCTGTACCCAACATCATAATAGAGAACAATGAGGAGGAGATAACATTAATGGCTATAAATGTAGATCAGATAAAAGAAAATATAGCTTCATGAAGCACATCATGAAAATGGGAAATTTGTTGCTTGGTGATAATAAGGTCAAATACCGTGTCTGGAATAAAAAAAAATGACAGAAAATTTTATGAGTGCTAATAACATTTTAATTGTATGATCTAAAATAAGGATAACAATCTCCTGCTTCATGCTGTGATGGCTAAGGATAGAAGTACCCTTTTCATGCATGGTGCTAAAGAACAGACATCTGTGCTACAGGACTTTTTCCTCTATTCACTGACCTTTGTTAGTGACATTTATAGACAAAAAAAAGTTGTTTTTTTGTTTCTGAAGAACTGTTCCATTTCTATAATTTTAAAACCTGGTAGTTTCAGCCCCTATAACTTCGTGTGACGTGCTTGTCAAGAATATGTTTGCGCAGGGCCCGTACTCTGAGCATCTTTACCATTCCAGACATCTGGTGGCACTGCCTATGAGGAGAAGTGAACAGAGATGCTGATACAGAATTTGTTCTGAGGAGTAATTCTGGAAACTATTTTGGCTACACTGCAGATGGATGTCTGTCCCACTCGCTTCTGTCCCACTCGCCTGCTGAACTGTGGTCCTGATCCCTCTGCGTGAGCAGAAAGTTGACTGCAAGGTGACTATTAGTATCATGGGAATGTGAACTTCAAAGCTCCCTCCCCTTATACAGCATTCCTGGTGCAGGCATCCTTGTCTGGTGCTACAGCCAGTCATGTGTCCACCAGCGCCCTTGTCCTGTCATCTGTAAGTAACCCCAACAACCTAGCTGTTGCAGCTTGGAGGTTAACCTTTTCCTTTTGTAAAGTTATGCTCATTTATGATCATAGAACAGTTTGGGATGAAAAGGACCTTTAAAGATGATCTAGTCCAACTCCCCCTGCTATGACCAGGGACACCTTCAACCAGACCAGGCTGCTCAGAGCACCGTCCAACCTGACCTTGAATGTTTCCAGGGATGGGGCATCTACCACCTCTCTGGGCAACCTGTTCCTGTGGTTCACCACCCTCAGCATAAAAAAATTTCTTCCTTATATCTAGTCTGAATCTATGCTTTTTTAGTTTAAAATCATTACCCCTTGCTCTATTGCAATAGGCCCTACTAAAAAGCCTGTCCCTGTCTTTCTCATAAGCCCCCTTTAACTATTGAAAGACTGCAATAAGGTATCCCCAGAACCTTCTCTTCTCCAGCCTGGACAAGCCCAACTCCGTCAATCTGTCCTCATAGCAGAGGTGTTCCGCCCCTCTTATCATCTTAGTGGCCCTCCTCTGGACCTAATCAAAGAGGTCCATGTCTTTCCTGTGCTGAGGAATTCAGAGCTGGACACAGTACTCCAAGTTGTGTCTCATGAGAGCAGAGTAATGGGGCAGAATCACCTCCCTCGACTTGCTGCTTGCTGGCCACACTTCTTTTGATGCAGCCCAGGATGCGGTTGGCTTTCTGGGCTGTGAGCACATTGTCAGCTCATGTCCAGCTTTTCATCCACCAATACCCCCAAGTCCTTCTTGGCACAGCTGCTCTCAGTCCCCTCATCCCCAACCTGTATTGATACCAGTGGTTGTCCCGACCCAGGTGCAGGACCTTGTACTTGGCTTTGTTGAACCTCTTGAAGTTTGCATAAGGCCACTTTTTGAGCTTGACCAGGTTCTGCTGGCTGGCATCCTGTACCCCAGGGTGTGTCCACCACACCACTCAACTTGGTGATGTCTGCAAACTTTCTGAGGGTGCACTCAGTAATGACTATTTATTTGGTGACTGGTTGAGAAACAGTACTTTTTGTGTCATCAGCTGTGGAAAGGGACTTTTTCACTTCCCTTTCCTCTTCCACCTCTTTTTCACTGTAAAGTGAGGCTGCCATTAACTGACCTCTGTCCATGGGATGATAGAAATTTAGAATTATAGAATGGGTGTGAGTGAAAGAGTAAGACTGGTTGGTAGCACTGAACCACTGTGGCATCTTGATTTTACAAAGACGATTGCCTTGTTGGTGCAAAAATAAAACCAGTTTTCAGTCTGACTGGCAGAACCGGAACAGCCCTCTCCATGCTCATGTTTGAGCACACGTTAGGTGCATGCCAATTTCTAGGCAGCTTTGCTGCTATGGCTTTAAAGCAGAGCATAATATGGGTGATGCTATGGCCAAGCACGTTCTTCTCCATGTCCTCATGTAGTCAGGAAGGGCCATACTGATTCCAGTTGAGGGTCTGTTAAAAATAATGCAAAGATCTTAAGTCTCTCTTGATCTATGCATGCTGCTGATAATAGCATAGAAAGGAGTGCTGTGGCCTGTATGTCCTATGTTTCATCTTGACTCCCTGGCCTGAGCAATGGGATGTTCATTTGCAGCATCGTTAGCCACCTTCAGCACAGGCCTGAGCCCATCTTATGGATCATTAGTGAAACATGTTGCTTGGTCCTGCACTTGGTCCCCAGACTGGATCTGACAGTTGGCCTGCCGGTGCAACATTTTTCAGATTCAGGCAGAGGCAAAATTCGGTGCCAAAGCTAGCAATAAAATTAAATATTAAGAAGTCAGCAAAGGTGAATTGCCTTTAGGATAATGATACCACCAAGCTGGCTAAACTGTCAGCAAGTCTTGGAAACGATGGCTAAATAGTTCTACAGTTTAGAAGTATGAAGTTAATGTAAAACTGAGCTATGATTTTGGGCTATATATAATCACAATATGCTTTAATACCCCTTTCTGAAATTTGCTTTATAAAATTTAGATTAAAACTTTAAAGCAGGTCTCGTAAGTTTCTCTTTTATATGCACATTTCTGATTATTTCTGATTATTTTGCTTACACTCAATGTTTAATACCAGAACTGGCAGTGAAGCTTGTTTCTTTCCTGGTTTTCCTAGCTGCATATTTCTGCATGATACACAGGCTTTCTAGATATGTATGGGGCTGTCAACAAAGAGTTGGTAGCACAGGAATAATACGGGCCTGGAGAGGGATTAGGTTTAATGCTTGAAAATGCCCCACTGAATGCTGAGGGGATCTTATTCTGAGGAGAGTAAGTATCAGGCATGCAGGTTGCATCCCAGATGTGTGTCAACACACAGCAAAGGCATCCCTGTGCTAAGGAAAGATTTCTCTTCATGGCTGTTGCATTGCACAAAAGCTGAAAGAAGAGGCGGCAAGTTGTGTGGTAGGAGAAAGCAGAGCAAGAGGAGGAACAGGAATGGACACGTCACCTCAGCCTGACTGCTGACAGAGGACTGGTTAAAGTAGATTTCGCGGGACCTGAGTGGCAAGGAGAGATATGAAGTTGCAAAAAGCGGTGCCTTTGATTTTGGCATAATTTTCTGTCAAGTATGAGGAGCTGCAAGTGCGATAGCACAAAGCTACAGATTCAGGAAGGGGGAGAAAGGCTGGGCTACTTGGCTAGGGGGAAGAGAAGAGGCTAAGGCTGTGCTTGGAAAACAAGAGAGCCTGCTGGAGCGGGTTAGAGCAGAGGAGAGACAGAGGAGGGACAAGTGTCTAAGGTGAGCCAGGGGGACATCCACAAAGGCTAGGTCAAGGAGGCAGGAGGATGAGCTCAGGAAGGGCTTTGAGATCACAGAAAGAGTGAGACTTCAGGGAATTAGTGGCCAGCAGGAAAGAGGTGCAATTTCTTGCAAAGAGAGATTAAAATCATACACCAGGCATCTGGCAGTGTGAAAGCAGAGAAAAACACCTGCTTTTCAAAATGTTTTGTAGCAAGAAAGGACCAGGTGTGGATGTGTGGTTTACCCTGTGATAATGAGGCTTTCTCTGGTCTTTGTGAAAACATTTTCCCCAGGTTTTTACAGTATTTACAAAACCCCTGATTATTGATGTTTTAGATGTTAGCTTCAAGCTTTGCCTATGCTCAAACTCCAAAACTACCTACAATCTAAAATTCATGGCATACACTGGGTGGGATTTCTGCAGCTTCCCAAATGTGCTTAGCTCCTATCCAGAGTTTTGCCTGGTTTTTGATTTTCAGACCCGCTTTTTGATTTTCAGATGAGTGATGTGTCCCAGTGAAATGACTGTCTATCAGTTCTCCTCTATAAACTCATGACTGAAAATATTTACAAATCTTTGACTTGAGCGCTGTTAAGAAAACAGGTTATTGACATATTGGAATAATTTGCACTGCTCAGGCTAGCAGCACAGAGCTAGCATGGAACTCTGAATTTTGCAAATATCTCACACCCAGGAAGAACACAGCCACTGGTATATTAGTATAGATGAGACTGATTATGGTAGAGGTCTTCATTGCCAGAAAAATAAAGCTCTAAACCAGTTTCTGAATATGGTTTTATAGTACAACTCTGTGTCATATCATATGTGTTAGGGCTGGGTAAAGTTTTTGGCATATTAGAAATGTGGTACTCTTTACTCCCAAGAATTTCCTTTCTACTTTTCACTTACAAGATTTTTCTTTTTAATGTCATTTCAGTTTTTGTTTTCTGAAAATAAAAAAGGGCATTCGAAACTTACACGTTTCAGCCTGTTGGGTATTTTTTCCAGTTTGAAGGTCCTTCTTATGACTTATTTTTTCCTTATTCCTAGGAAAGAAGATACTGAAAATCAGTGAAATCAGTATTGAAAAACAGTGAAAATCCTCAGGTTTTGTTTTCCATCCGTGTTTCCTATACCCTCCCCCACCCACCCAGCACTAACCCTTCCAAGGAAACTTGCAGTCTATCCAAGAGCTCAGTTATCAGCAAAAAAAAAAAAAAAATTAGAATGAATTACTAAGTATAAGGAGGAGCAAAGCATTTTAGGTCAGCCTCAGTACTGCAGTTCAGAAACTCAAACTGAAGTAAGCTTCCAATGAGAGCTATGACAGCAATGCTACACTATCTGTGCTCCCCCCAGACAAGGACAACAAGCAGCCGTCATGTCAACCACTTCCAACCAGCCTGCTATCTATGTGGCAGATGTCCTCCAGCATTTGGTGTATGTTGTCTTCTGCAACTATGATTCACGTGGCATGGGAAGCAGCCCACATTTCCCTGAGAGAGTTTTCAGTGCATGCTGCAGATCTGAGCTGCCCCATTGCAGTGCTGTGGCTAGGACAAAAGGGGTTTGGCTCACAGAGAAAGGAAAGAGTTTCAGACTTGCAGGGTGCATTCACTGCACCTAGTTTCAGCCGGTGCTCTCTTCTAGGGCAGTTGGGCTTCACAGTAGGTGAAGTCTTTCTGCACAGTTCATCTGGCCTTGCCATTGCATTCCATGGGGAACAGCAGTTGATGAAACATACTGCAGATTGTCCCTTTTCTTCTGCATGTCCTCCCAAGCAATTGTGGGCTTGGAGTTGGGTCATACAGTCACACATGAATCATCCAGAGTGGAACATAACATCTACTGCTTTTGAGCGTGGCACTGGTTCTGAGACATTTTGTAACTGCATCGTTTGTTCAATGCATAGTGAAGGGCTGAAACTCGAAAGCATTTATTGGGAGAGAGCACTGAAGAGCTACTGCTGAACAACTACTGAGCTCTTCTGCCTTTCAGAAGAGCTTTTGTTGTAATACAGTATTTAATACTTGCAGCTCGCCTAGTCATTGCAAACTTATTTAAAAACAATAAAACTGTGAGACCTCTCTGTTTGGTGTTGAGTAAATGTTAGCTAAAGGAGGTTATTTTCAAGTATTTGCTGTCATTAAAAAAGAAATTCTAAGATGTATTTCCTATCTCCAGCTTACAAATGATTATGTGATCTTCTCATCTGCTTTCTTTTGCAACAGTTCCAACCCTCATCTTTTTTCATAGGATCACAAACTCAGATATTTCTACACTGTTTTCATTAGAACTTCAGCATACCTACCTGCCTACTGAAATTATGACTTCTACTGACTTTTAGAGCATGCCTACAATTGTAACAGAGTAGCTGATGTACTGGTAAAATGAGGAAAAAATGAAATGCACTACCTATAAAGGGAAAAGCAGAACCAGCCTTGTGGACGGCTAACTGATAAACATGAAAATCAGAACATTTACAGAAATAGTATCCATATTCACTGGCCCCTTTCTGACTTTTATATACATATATATGTATATAGGTAAGTATAGAGTACCCAGGTAAGAAAGTTGTTTTTTTCATATTTCTGGTGGCTATTGTTTACAGACAATGACCAAAAATGTATGTGTCTGATCTTTCAGGAGCTCAAGTCTGTATCAAAACTACAGTATTCTTCACACCAGCTTCTGCTTGTTGCATTTGCACATCTGCATGCACTAAGTAGCCCTAAGTAAGCAGGAATTTTGACAAACTATACAGTCTGACCACTCAGTGCTGGATAATGGCTTACACAGAAACTTGACAAGAAATGTAAAATGAGAACAGAGCTCTTCACCCTTCTTGTCTTGGTTTCTTGCTCTCTTAAGCAACCTTGATACTTTAAGACCTTTCTTGAATTTAAGCATAAAAGTACCTTTGTGTTTTGTCCTTCTTTCACCTATTAAGTGATCTTCAGGGCTGTGGTTGGAAAACTAGCTGTTAAATTCCAGCTTAAATATATTCAAAGCCTATTTGAATCACTTCTTGTGCCAACACTCTCCTTTAGCATAAATAATTCTGTTTTTCCACTGATGTTTAGCCCCAATCAATTTATAGACAGCAAACATATCCTCTCCAGTCTTTGCTTTGCTAAGCTAAACAACTCCCACTCTTCAGTCATCTCAACTCAGGCAAGCTTCACTGTATTCCTTCTCCATATATATTTCCAGTTTCACTTCAGCCTTCCTTGAGATTGTTGCCTGGAACTGAACACAAGAGTTCATCACCATCCTTGTGCAGTGGCATCTCCTTGCTGTTACTAATAGCCTTTCAGTTGCCGCTGCTTTTGACTGAGGACAGACAAGACCTTGTGTGTGAAAGACCATACATGGTTTAGTCCTGGCAGCATCAGCCTTCTGCGTTAACGGGACAGTGGGCTGTAAAAAGAAAAGTACTAATTCCTTACCAAGCCCTCTTTTCTGCTATGGAATATTTCTGCTACTGAACAAGGCCTGTGTTTATCTCAGTAATGAGCACTTGCATTTATTATGCATGTTGCATATCCGTGGGCACTCTAGAACATCTGTAGCGTGCTGCTTTACTATGAATTTTATTGGCCCTCTCCTGGTTTGAGAGTCCAGGCTTGGACTTTCTTATCAGTTCTGCCTGTTGGGCACAGTCCTTTGAGCTGGAGAGAGGCTGGAGATGTGCTGCCTCTATGGATAATCTTCTCTGGGGTCAAGGTCCTCCTGAGCACAGCCTTGCCCTGGAGTCTGCTGCCATGTCATATGGCTCATTCTGCTTAAACCATCTCTTGATGTGCCCCTTTGGGTGAGCTTTGCTGCAGAAGGAGCTCGGGATAAGGATGGTACCTTGCATAGCAACTGTTCCTATCCTTTCTGTTCTCAACTACTGCTACTACAAGGGAGCATGTTTCTGGTCTTTCTTCCAGAAAACTTTCTTCCCAGTTGCACATAAACAGGCTGGGTCAAAGTCCCACCTACATGTTGCATGGCAGAGCACTCACTGCTTCTCTTTGCATATGACTTATTGAGTGACACAAGGGATATCTTAAAGGGATATCTTAGATGTTCGGAGGCAATGTCAACCAACTGATCAATCAGAGTATGTATCAGACATTTGCTTTCTGAAAAATATATATCTCTCTGACCATCACTAGCAGGAATAGAAAGAAGATAATGAGAGAAAGAAGGCTCTGGGGAGACCTTATTGTGGTTTGTCAATAGTTAAAGGGAGCTTATAAGAAAAATGGGGACAGACTTTTTAGTAGGGCCTATTGCGATAGAACGAGGGGTAATGGTTTAAACTAAAAGAGGGTAGACTAAGAGTAGATAGAAGGAAGGGATTCTTTATACTGAGGGTGGTGAACCACAGGAACAGGCTGCCCAGAGAGATGGTAGGTGCCCCATTCCTGGAAACATTCAAGGTCAAGTTGGATGGGACTCTGAGTAACCTCATCTACTTGAAGATGACCCTCGTCATAGCAGAGGGGGTTGGACTAGGTGACTTTTAACAGTCTCTTCCAACCCAAACTATTCTGTAATCTTATGATTCTATGAATAGACAGCATGTTTGCTTCACTTGAGTGCTAGCAGGCCTCTATGTAGCTCTGCTGGAATACCAAATATAACCTGTTGGAAAGGTGGAAGTGCTAAGTTGCTTCATTACCTGTTTCTAAATACTAAAGTAACTTGTTTTTACTAATTTCATTTTATGTATAGCTGCCTGCTACCAATTCTTTAAAAGCTGTTTTTCACAATAAAATATTCACCCCTGCTATTTTTCTGCTAATGTGTAATGCTGAATTAGAGTAAGTGATGGGTTTGCTACCTATGTGTAATTGTAATTGGGCCTGTGGGTGTTTGGTGTACATGTATGCAAGAGTAATTTGGTTAATGACTCATGCTTACTGCCCTCATTGTTGAATATGCAGTAATATTGCTGTTGCCCCAAGCAGATGGAGATCAGCATGAATATGTACCATTTTGAAAAGGATCCACCACCCGAGTAGCAGTAGGAAAAAAGTTTTATACAAGTGTTTATGTCCCAGATCTCCCTGGTTTTATATTTACCATGCCTTACTGGTACATGAGCTACTGCAATTGTTGAGCCTCTCTTCTCTCCGATGAGATAGACAGAGAGAAAATTACATCCAGAGAAGTCCTGAAGTAGGTCTTATGAGTTGGAATTTTTGCAAGAGCTTGGATTCATTTTTACGTGTAGAATGTTTCTGAGGTTCTTTTGTGCAAGCAAATGCTATATTTTTATGGGAATGGAGAATATTTTTTGTTATGATAACATACAGAGTAGCCTCAAACATTTATGTAGTTGTTCTTAATTTATACATATTTAGGAGATTTCTCAGGCAAAATACTGATCTTCATACTGCTTACTCTCTCCATTGGTTAGAATGAAACAGTATACAATTGCTTAGTTTCATGTGACAAATAAAATGCAAACTTGTTTTCAAAAGATAAATGTGCCAAAGTGAGTTTCCATTCTTTTACACAGTTTGGTTAGGATTAAATAATATGCTTCAGATCATGGGAACAAGCAGAAAACATGATGGCAGACTAACGGCAGTATTTGAGATAAAGCTGTTTAGTACTTTGTCCCAGAGTACAACATCCATGTCTCATAAACAAAAAATACAGAAGGAGTAACTGTACAGAAAGAAAATAAAATATGCCCGTGGAAAATTGAAATAACCATGGTATCTTGGCAGGGTTTCTTTGTTTGTCTTTTATTGGTGGGTAATCTCTCAATTACTAGAACATTCTTTCTCACTCCAGCTGTGCCTAGCCTTGTTTTGGCTTGATTATAATTAACATAGGGATTGAACAGTTCTGAGTTGAACTGTAAGCACTTAAGTCACGTTCAGCCACTTTCTTCACTTAACCCATGGGTGCATTGTCAGGGCAGTGAAATGTCTGTGACTGTAAGTGCAAGTTTTGTCTGCATGCTTTTTTTCTAGATATAAAATTAATGTGGCATTGGTATGTTTATCTCATTTGAAGCTGTATTTATAAGTTTATCTTTCTTTGCATGTCAGTTTCTGATCATTCTCTGTTTCAGATACTGCTGTGGTGTTGGCACATGAATTCAAAGTTAAACTCATCTTCAGTTTCTTGTACAGGGACACTGTTTAGCAGAAGAGATGGTCAGGAGAGGAATGAGGGAAAAGAGGAGAAAAGGGTGCTTGAGTATGCAGTGGTAAGATCAGTTGAGTGTGAAGAACTGACTACTGTCGTATTCCACTCATAAAAGTTGCAGGCACCATTTTGCTTCGGAGCTAAATTGCTGTAAAGTTGACACCTTGACATCTTAAACACATGCATCATTTCAAGGCCAGGTAGGCTGTCCTGATGGCCAAATTAGGCCTGCTGATTTAATTTTTATTTCATTGCTCCTGCAGACCGACCAAAGGGGATCAGCCCTGTTGCCTCAAGCGTTTCCCTGTTCGGAACCCCCTTGTGTGCACGGGGTACGGGTGTTGTCCCACACCGCCAGTTCCGGGGAAGGTTTCTCACTTGATTTAAAAGTGACTTTTGATTCAAACTCTGCTTCAGTCTAATGGAGACGCATGTCGAACCATAGGCATCCTGACAACCCTTTACAGGTTGTCACTTTTTCCATGCCTTGTTTTCTCTAATTCCTGGTCCACAGGCACCGTGTCTTGGCAATACTTTTAACATTTATTACCAAGATGCTGCCTCAAAGCTTATCGCAATCTGGTGCAATTAAAGGATTGGATCCTCCTGTCATTCAGCTCTGTGGGAAGTGTGATATTTCCTCATTTTGCACTAAACTTAGTCACTCCTCAGACAGACAGGGAAAAGGGACATATGTTCAGCTCTGGGTACCTGAGATAGCAGCCAGGGCTCCTCAGAGTCAGGGGGACAGGCGGGCTCAGCCTCTGATGCTCTGACCTGTCATCTGGATGATCTAAGTATGCACAACGTAAGCTTTAGGAGGGAGAGCAGGACGTAAGTCAGCCCTGAGTCCATCCTGCTGTGGCCATTATTACAGTCTTGCTGGGGCATGGAAATGAATAGCGTAAAAGCTCTTGAGAGTTGCATCATTGGATTAGTTCCTCCAGCTGCAACCATATAACTTTTTACTTATTTATCTGTCACTGCTCAAGAGCCCAGCAAAAAATAAGAGTGCCAGAGCACTAGGTTTTCTTTCTATGTGACTATATTTTCTTTTGTACTCAGTCCAAAGGAAAGGCAGGTTATGGTGGATTGTTTCAGAGCTAGGCCTTCCAGTAATTTCCTTTGTCTCTGGTAATGGCCACTGTAAATTGCACTGTGGGTCTTGCTTGGGGATGCTCCTGAGGTGTGACATGTCTCTAGTGGGGTCTGTGCACACCAGGCAGAGTCCTGCTGCCTGAACTTCCCCATCTCTAGACAACCTCCGTTGGCAGAGGTGGGTCAGTGTTGTGGGGACTAAGCTCCGTATGACAAGTGCCAGTCTTTGAATCCACCTCTAAATGTCTTCCCCCAACAGCTGGAATAAAAGGTAGCTGTAATAAGGGGTACAGCAACTGTTGGATGTTTAAGCCAAGTTTTAAAAGAGGCTTGCTTCAGTTTCAAAGGGTGGGTACAAACAGCACTCCTAATGCCAGCTGTTTACAAATAATAACATGAAGCTGTGACTAATGCAGAAGCGAAGCCCTCACAAAGAAATGAACCAAAAACTCTCAAAGCCTTGTAAGAGTCCCAGTCTTCCATGTAGCTGGCAGATAAAACTGTCTCTGAGGGCACAAAGCCTTGTTCAGAGACAGTGACCAAGAGACTACAGAACATGTCCTTGGATGTGACTACTGTATGTGCATACAAAACATTTATGACTGCCACTGTATTCCTGAAGATTGAAACACATGTGAAAGTGTGTCAGCTGTTATAAGGCTTTTAAGTTATAGATAGTATTGCCATGCAAGATGGAAGGTCATAGTTTTGAGAAGCTCACACCTATCTTGGAGATTTGATTGCCAGTTTCCTGTCCAGCCTCATAAAATTACTCTGTCTAAATCCCACCTGAGATATTTCAAAGAAAACTTCTAAAAGCTGTTAAGTCATAACTAAAAAAAACAATTATCCCAAGTAAGTTTACTCCAACAGTGCACCTCAATAGCTTCTATGACACTTATTGTCTCTTCACAAAAAAACAGTGGTTAGTATAAATAGCAAGTATTTAATTTCACAGAGATCATGATATTATGAAGACAGCAGAAAAATAAGAGTAGAGGCCCTGTGTAGTACAAACCACTATAGTTCTGCAACAGACATAAGAATGGCTGTAGTTTGTCCAAACTAATATCTAAAAAGGCCTGCTGGTCTGCTTAATAGTATCCAGCTGCAGAATCACAGGAAGAACTATGAAAACAGGACAAACATGCAGTTATCCTGCTTCTGCTGCAGTTTCCAGATTTCCACAAATCAGTGGAGCTTCAGTGATTTACACTAGACAAACATTAGTTCAGCAATAAGGATCTGAAAATTAAAACAAACAAAATAACCTTCCTAAAGCACCTTTTTCAGTTGCTTTGTAACAACTATAATTAATTTTTGTTAGCTGCTGCTGCTATTTTTAAGGCTTCCAGCTGTAGAATGCATCATTTTCCATCAAAATAATGAGAATACCTATATAAAGTTTATATAACTTTAATGCAGAAGTAATGCTATACAGCTCTTATATATAGAAATATTTTATGATAACAATACTGCAGCTTAAAGACTGTGGCCTTTAAGCAATTTGTTTAATATCCCTTCTGCCACTGTGACACATTAATAGCTTGCTGATAAAGTAACACCATTAGTACACTGTGCTACAGTCACCAGTGCCAGAGCTCCCATGATGATGCAGCAAATCATGAAACTAAAAACGAAACTAATATTCTAACAGGTACTGTTTGGGTTTACAGCTTGAATTGTTGATTGCAATGGGGCTATGGTTTCTTCTGTAGCTGGCTGTTTTTCCTATTTTTACATTCACAAACTTCAACTCTGACCTTTTTTCTGCTTCTCCCATTACAAGTTAATTGTGGGGTTAATGAGTTTGTGGTGATTTGGGATATGCACCAGATGGCATAGTCTGCCTAACATTGCTTAATTTACACATGGAGTTTCTATGAATTAAATGACCTTAAATGTCATCAGCTTTTTAATTGTAAAATAAATCCAACTCCCTGGGTGTGGATTTCCTGGGTGTTACCACATATGTTAGTTAAGGCTTCTAACATGAGGTCTTTAAACAATCATCAAATGACTCCAAGTGCAGAAAAGTCAATTAGACTGTGCTGTTTGTACTAGCCAAGAGTCTTACCATTTACACATCTGTGGACCTAGTCCTGCCTATCAGAGTGCTTAATTAGTTTACACCCAGGTTGCTCCCAGCATTTTAGTTTACACAGCACGTGACTGTCTGCCAGGTTTGTAATGGACTTCAGACATTTATGAGGGTCAGGTGCCCCATCTGTGGATTTATATTTTTAAACTTGTCCTTCTTTCTTTTTCCTCAAGCTTTTTAATCCAGTGGAACTCTGCTTTTTGAAATACCTAACAAACATGTACTCTACAAGAAACATTAGATTGTGATTCAATGCTGTAGATAGATAGTATAACTTACCCAAAAATCATCAACTGTGAAAATGATGGGTATGCCCAGGATTTTTAGGCTAATAATCCTACTGGGAAACAGCTCAAAATACAAGAGAAAGGGCAAGGAAAGAAAGAGATTAGCTCCGTTTAGTTCAACCAGAGTCTCCCTTATGCAAGCTAGAGATGATTGACAGCAGCTGTTCCAGCTTGTTCTCATGATCACACAGCCAGAAAGAGAAGCTCAGGCTGCGCTGCTGTCGCACTGTGTGGACTCCTGGGGCTTTTCAGAGGGTGACTGCAAACACAGACCTGGAGAAGCCTGGCAGAATTCACTCTGAGAAAACGATAGCTGCAGAATGAACAGGCACATCTCTCTCATCTTGGGCCTGGTTGCTGACAGGTTTCAGGTGTTGCCAAGATCCATTTGATGCATGACTCTTGCAGTGGGTTATGTGGGCAGCTGGGGACTGCTGGAGTTCTGCCAGGCATGTTTCTGAGCTTAGGAAGAGGGTGATTTGAAGACAGAATATCTGAATCAGTGCTGGGCATTTATTGCTGCATGATGTAGCATACTATAAGCTCACCAGTCATACTATACCTGTGTAAGCAGTTATGTCATTAGGTGTTTCTGTTGCAAAAATTATTTCAGTGAAGAGGCCAGCTTTTCAGGCTCTTTTCCCCAGCAACTCTGTAAAGCCCTAGTTCGGACCTGATTTGGAGCCTCAAGCTTTTCTTTACAACTACTAATTGTGTTTGGTTGCTTAGGGAGTGAAGGAGGATTTAATCAGATCTATCTCCATTTTTCTTCATTATCAAAAGTACCTTTACAAAAGATATGTGTTTAAAGTGCTAAGAGTATTAAAGTGTCGTTTTGAGAAAAAGCTTTCATTTTCTATTGAAAATCCTTCTGTTGCTGTGCGTTAATACTAAAAAAGTCAACCATTGCTCTATTTAATTATTAAGAACACTGCTAGAATGCAGTGTAGACTATGTGGCTCATACCTGGGATTTCTAGCCATGGCAACCCAGTTGTCTCAAAGCTGGCAGCTAAATAGACATCTCCAGCACTTTCACCTGGTCTGCATAAAATATAGACCTGGTGCAGCTTGTGTGGTGGTGGTGGCATCCCAACTCAAACAGAAGTCACACCTCCTGTGCACTGCTTGAAGGATGGATTGATCTGATTTTCAGAGTCCGAAAGCATCAGCTGAAAACTTTAGCCAGTGGATAAAATCTCTGCAACTTTTGTGCTGCAAATTCAGTGGGAAAAAAAAGAGACAGTAAGTGTACCCTGGCCTTCTAAAGAAGTAGAAGTGTCTGAAAATTTCACTGAATCTCTGGCACGACACGGTGCGACCAGCCAACAGAGCTAGTGAGAAGGATGTTGCTTTGTGTTATCATTTGGGGATCTGGCAGCCTGGGGAGGAAGCCAGTGATTTGCATGCTGCAGAGCTGAAGGAATGGTTTTTCTGCTGCTTAAGTATTAACATGGTTGTATATGGGGAAAAGTGCCTTCCAGCAGGAGAGATACGATACTATTTGAAGTGGTTTGATGTGAAAAGAGGAAGTTGACTGGTTCAATATCCTGAAGTGAGGTGTCAGTCTAATGTGTTTCAGTAACGTATAGGGAACATCACAGAAGAGCAGTGAATTTCTCCAGATGTGAACCTACAGTCTGCTCCTTGCATGTGCCTCCCATGGATTTCACAAAGAGAGTGATAAGGTGCAGAAGTGTGCCTATATGATTAAAAGTGTAGGGTAAGTGAAGTCCTCCTTTTTCAGCTTTAAGATGTTTCTTGTATTGAAGTAAGTAAATAAATAATAAAGTAGTACTAAAGTAGTAAGCTCATAGAAAGGGAAGTTGGTTTTCTCTTACAGAGATCAGGCTCTGACCTGGCCAGCAGACCAAGCGTAGGGAGGAGATGTGTGAGGACAGAGCCTTTTGTGCTGGGCCTCCCCATTTTCCTACAGTTAGCACAAACCCACCTGCCTCACCCTCCAAGGAATGCAACCTCACATAGACGTGCCTTTCTTTATAAAGGACAAGCTTACCTGGAAAGACAACACAATTCTCAATTAACGTGCCGGATGCTTTGAGAAATAATATTTACTTTACATTTATTTAAAACACAAAGTACTTCTGTATATGCTTGTTTTATATGAAGACCTCTATTATCTTATCAGTTCTAATTTTTTGCATGTTTATACATTCCTGCTTGTTTTGATGGTAGAGCAAGCCACTGGTCTTTTTGCCTTTTTTCCTTTGTTTTCTTCTCCTTTTTTTCCTCTTCCATGGTTACACTCCTACTTACCGACTTTTATGTTAGGACAGCAGCTGCAGGCTCAGTTGTGCTTAGGAGCTGCACAGGGATTGTGTGAGATACTGCGAACCCAAAGACACAGCAGGCAGCGTTTGTTGGGGGGGAGGATGAGGACACGATGCAGGGGTATGGTGAATCACCAGGAATCACGCGGAGCTGCAGTAGCAAAGGGAAGGGTCAGCACAGAGGTCCTCATGGCCTCCACATGCCCCGCCCCAGTAAACAGCCCTGCTTTAGCCTGACTTTCCTGCTTTTCCTGTAGTTGGAGGAGGTTGTTTCACATCTTAGAAGGAGGATGTTTTTAGCCTGATGATGTGCACCAAATACGATAGAGAACTTCCTGCCAACTTGTCTTTTGGTTCAGCTGGACAGGTTCAGTCCTACACCACCATGTTTGGAATGTATGTGTTGTGTTACAGACTCAAAAAGTGAGTATGCTCATCTAGCCCATACTTCAATAACCGTCTCTGTGAAGATCTTATGGGACACACGGTCAAAAGCCTTACTGAAGTCTAGGTAGACAATATCCACTGCTCTCCCTTCATCTATCAAGCCAATCACTTCATTGTAGAAGGTTATCCCGTTGGTTGAACGTGACTTCCTCTTTGTGGCGCCATGCTGACTACTGCTGATCCCTTTCTTGTCCTTTGTGTGCCTGGAATTGTTGTCCAGGATTAGCTGCTTCATCACCTCCCCAGGGACTGAAGTGAGGCTGGCTGGTCTGTAATTCCTAGGGTCCTTCTTGTTGCCCTTTTTGAAGTTAGGAGTGCCATTTGCTTTCCTCTAGTCTTCCAGCACTTCTCCCAGTTGCCATGATCAATCAAAGATTATCAAGCATGGCCTCACAATGACATCAAAGCAGCTCCTCCGGCACTAGAGGGCATATCCAATTGGGGCCCATGGTCTTAGATATGTCCAGTCTGCTTAAGTATTCTCTAATCTGATCTTTTATTAGAGGCGTGTCTTCCTTGCTCCAGACTTTTGCCCTAGTCTCTGGGTCCCCAGTTTCTGAAGGCCAGTCCTAGTAGTTAAAAGACACCTCTTCAAATATTTATTTAATCATTTATAAGAGAGTTGCAGCTGAAATTACTTTTTTGAAGTGGCACTTCAGTGTCACTTCAGTGCTGAAATATTTTCTTCCTTGTGTTCCTCAAAAACAATAACCAACCTGTATCCCTCTGCTCTAGCTGTGTAAATGGAAGACTCAAACTGCAATCATGAGAATAAGTGCAGATACTTAAACATTTAAGCCTTAAACCATCCAAAAATCTCTGCTGAGGAGCATGTGTGCAAAGTTAGAAGAAAATCAGGGTCCCGTGGGCTCAGCTGTGCCCTGTGAGGCTTGTGCTCATAGGATCCCTTTTCTGTGCACATTGTTTTTTGTGAAAAGGGCCAAATGCATTTTTCACAAGGATTTCCCCTGTCCCGAGTATTGCGTTACTGGCTACAAGGAAGATCTTCCTCCCTGTTTGTACCCCACCTCCCATGCTGAGCGGAGAAGTCCCAGCAAAGCACAACGCAACCAGCCTTACATTCTCCAGGCGCTGTCCTCTGGGGAGGGGATGGTTCCTCCTCTCCCCGTTCACAGAATCACGGACTCACAGAATCTTCTAGGTTGGAAGGGACCTCAAAGATCATCTTGTCCAACCGTCAACTTAACTGACACCCACACAACAAACAAGGAGCACCATCACTAAACCATACCTCCCAGCACTTCATCAACCGGTCTTTTGAACACCTCCAGGGATGGTGCCTCAACCACCTCCCTGGGCAGCCCATTCCAATGTCTGATAACTCTTTCAGTGAAAAAATTTTTCCTAATATCCAGCCTGAACCTATCCTGGTGCAACTTGAGGCCATTTCCTCTTGTCCTGACGCCTGTGACTTGAGAAAAGAGACCGACCCCCATCTCTCTACACCCTCCTTTCAGGTAGTTGTAGAGAGCAATAAGGTCTCCCCTCAGCCTCCTCTTCTCCAGGCTGAATAACCCCAGTTCCCTCAGCCTCTCCTCATAAGACTTATTCTCCAGACCCCTCACCATCTTTGTTGCCCTTCTCTGGACCCGCTCCAGCACCTCAATGTCTTTTTTATGGTAGGGGGCCCAAAACTGGATGCTTTGGGGATGACCCTGCCTGCTGCTGTGCTGGGTGGCTGTATGGGCAGGCAGGGCTGCTGCCCAACAGGGACTCTGGGCACTTAGGGCAGCCCCCTGGGTACGGGGGTCTTGCTGGCACTGCTGCACCTGGGGGCTGGTTCCCTGTTGCAGAAGGGGGCTGTGTGTGAGGGCACTTGCCAAGGTAAGCCTTGTGCCACTGCCTCCCCTTTAAAAAGCTCGTATCCCATTGGGATATGGCTTCACCCTGCTGCTGTGTCTCAGCCACGGTGGCTGTGTGTTCCCCTGCTGTATTTGTCTGAGCTGTGGTGACTGTAATTCAGTGATTACTGCAGCTGTTTAATCTGCTTAGGGAGCAAAGAAGGAAAGTTGAAAGGTGGAGATAATTCTTTCGAGAAGATTTCTAAATGTGGTTTTTTAAACTCTATTTTTCTGCTGTGTGAGGAAATGAGGAAGAAGAGAGTCTAGCTCAGGCTGTGATAAAGAGGTATTTGTTTCCTCCCCCTACAACATTTATTAAGCTGGAGGCAGGAAAGCATATTTATTTCCATGCTGCTGTTCCAAATTGGTGCCACCTGCCAGAAGAATTGAACCTGATGGATTCCTTTATCGCCATGAGATGCCAGTGCTATATTGGCTCTCTACCCTTTTCTGTTGGAACACCATCACCATGGTGAATGTTTTTCTTTCCAAAATTGTTTTTTGCAGCAGTGAAAATAGACAGAGACTCTCCTGTGTTGAGAGGCCAGAAAGGCTCAATTACAAATTGCCAGACTTAGCGTAATGAGGATGCAGTCACTTAAATCAAATGCCGTGGCTATTTAATGCAGCCTATAGTGTGCTAAGTGCTGGACAGTGATGTCTGGGCCTTGACTGAGCACTGTGAGCACCTGCTTAACTTCAAACTGTGTGTGAAATTACTGCCAAGCAAAGTTAAAATTTGTTTTGACCTCTTGTTAGATTTGCTTTTCAGTTCACAGCAGTAGGGGTGGAGCAGGAGTGGATTTTCCAAAACCCATTATACCTAAATCCTGAACATTGATACACAGGATTTTTATTTTTTTTCTTGTTCCTGTGTCCACAAAGAGTGGGCTTGGATGTCTGCATTGCTTTACTCTTGAGCTGATAAACTCTACTTAGACCATGTTCTTCCCCAGAGAAGGATGTTTGTCAACACCTGTCTTTTTAAAACACTGGCCTGACATAGCTGCAGCTGTGCTAACAATCCTCAGTGAAAGTCACACTGATCATAGAGATAGATTGTATTTTTCTTTTTTTTCCCCCTTGATTAATGCATTTATTAGAATGATTTTTCACCTGCAAGGAGCCAAACTTTCCTTAGAAAGAAAAAAAAAATGAGTGGAGAAAACCTTTTCCTGAAAGTATGCAAACCAAAAACTTTTCAAAAAGGTTTTTCAGGTGACCTGTATTAAAACAAGTAGATTAAATTAGGGTTACGTATTCAGGAAATAATCCCTTCTCAGCAAAATAACACTTTTCTTGCATTTTCTTGAGCTATTTGTCTCCACTGTCTAGAAAAGCTGAGTAGAAATGAAATGCCCCATAGAAAAATACAAAGCAAGGCAGGAAGATAATCTGAAAACTGCCTTTACTCTAAAACTCTACATTATATAAAAACCAAAGGAACATTACAGTAAGCTATAGAACAAATAGAGAGCTTATGAGATTTTAAAAAGCAGGAAGCTACTGGAGATTAAGTTTCTGTAAAATTGAGCTCCTAGTAAGAGCTATTCAGAAACTGGCTGATAGAGCTGATAGTGGCTGGAAAATCACTGCTTGTTGCTCTCCTTAGGTTGTCTTCAGATCAGTGCACATTTCCTGAACACCTGAAGTCTGTGTCCTGCACCTTGACCTCCAGGAGCGCAGGTTCTCCATCTCCTGTGTCAGATAACAATCTGACAAATATTCAAAGGGATCCATGATAATAACATAGCAGCACCTGTGAATTTAGGGCCTTCAGGTGCTAGGGTCTCTTTCCCTCTTTTGGTGTTATCTTAGAAAATGTACAAACTGAAAAAGAGGCTCCTAAAGTCTTGGGGACTGCGGATTTTTCTAGAGCAGTTTTTATTCTAACACTTTCATATCACAGGAAATTTCTAAAACTTTTCTCTTGTTCAGACCAAAAGCAGAATCCGAGCTTCAAATTTCCTCTGAGCCAGGGATAGCTGGTTGCAGACAAATCTGCCTAACATCCTGTACCTCAGAAAGAAACGAGAGACTATTTTCCTTGCAAACAGCTTTACTTATTACTCTGTGCCCCGAAGGTATTTCTGCCACTGCAAAACGGTCACACAAACACAAGAACATTTCCCCTCATTTTGCACGGAATTGAATTATCAAGAAAAGTTCAGAGCAAGGAAGAGTCTTACACTGTGTCTGTAAATCCAGGCTCCTTCCACCTCCTCCATCCTACATCCCTTGAGGCTGGAGTGCAATTGATCCAATACTTTGTCTTGGGTCTTGAGTCTAAGTGTGTGGTTTTTTGAACCAAAAACAAGCTCCCGTTTATCCTTGAGTGTACTTCTATGCAGTTTAGATACTCTGTGGTCTTTTTGGTGTGTGCTGCAAAGCTGCTGCAAGGAGCAAAGTTTCCAGACCATGGATGGAGTAGTCTTCTCCAGCTTTTGCTAAACATTTGCTAAAATACTGCCCACTTTTCTTCTACCACATGCTATTCTTAGTGTCATTGTTTTGGAATAACATCCCTTACTTGAAACCATTTTCTCACTAAGGAAAACACAAATGGAGGATCTGAATGCCTGTGCTGGGTTTCCTTACGGATCATAGATGGCTCCAGATGCATCCTTTCTGCAAAGAAAAGCTGTGCTTTGCAGGGAACACGCCACTCTGCTCCAGCGCCTGCTGCAGTCAGAGACGGGGGATGAGTACGACCGGTGGCCTCAGGCAGCTCTTTTCTTCCTGGGCATCAATGAATGCGTGTTTTGCCCAGGGCTCAGTGTCTGTAGGTGATGGCCTCCATTATTGGAAGGAGTAAGCACTGTGCAGAGAGATGAAGTAGTGTTGACCTTACGTGTTTACAGTGGCACATATTACCAAATCAATAAGTTGCAGTCACACAGCCTGGCAGTACAGGAGATGCCTGCAGCATTTACAGTCTGTTTTTCACTCCTACAGAGGAGCTAGTAACCTTGCAATCTTTGCACCTGTGGCACGCCCTGGGAGAGGGAGGTTCTAACGCATGACATATACCTCTCTCACAGCAATGTGTTATACACGGAGGAAATGCTAGAATGCAATTGCCCACCAGCTGGTAAGCAGTAGAAATAGCATAGCTGCTGAGAGAGGGCTGCAGGCAGAAGTTCAGAGTGAGAATGAGGATGGTGACCAAAGGAATTGGGATTGCCGGCTCTAAAGAGGACACCACAGCCCTGTTAGCAAAAACTGGAAGAAAGCCTGCAATAGAAAATGGAGTGAAGATTAGGCTGATGATGAAAAGCTGTACCCTGCGCATTGTTGAAAGTGGGTAGTAAAAAGACCTGATTCTGGGCATCAGTGTGGTGTTGAACTGATTTGAATCCAGTCCTGCTATTTTTTCCCAATGTTGTCAAATTTCAAAGCTTCAAACAAGGATCAAATTGCCAAAACATCATGAAACCAGTTGTAAGCCACTGGGAGATGAAGAAAAAAAAAATAATTAGAAATGCCAAGATTTTAATAGTTTTTTAAGGTCTGTGTAAGTCTAGTATTCCAACTACTTCACGATAACCATAAGGCCTAAAATTGTTTTATTTCCTTACATTCACAAAACAGAGAATGAACGGGACCCTGAACTGTAAAGACCTATTAATACATGATCAAGAAGAGTTAAAGTCGAAAGTCGTAATGCTGCTTGGAAGAATGCAGTTGTAAAGAGACATTTTTGTAGGAAGAATATGAACAATACATTGAGGAGGCAGGAAAAATTGATATTTTTTTTTCCCATTTCTTCTAAACCCTTTAGAAACTTGTGCAGAGAGTTTTTGCTAAGAATGTCTTCTGTGGTTATGAAAATAATAAGTTGTCAGAAATCTTTGCCACTGACCAAAAGCAGTCTGCCCCTTGTTCAGATTTTGTCAGCCTTCCTCAGCCCTACCACACACTGGAACCACACCAAATTTATTTCTCGTGATCCCACCTTGCTGCAACTTTCACACATTGTGTCATGGAGCTTCATATGTTCTTTCACCTCTTTATCTGTCACTTGTATTGAATCATCCAAGATGCATTATCAGAGGAAAAAATACTGAATGTTAAACAGTATTTAAAATATAACCTTTAATTTAGCATTCAGTATTCTGAATTGATGAAATACCTTAGCTGTGAAAAAAAGACTGAGAAGATCCGCTGAGATAGATCTTAAATTTCCCATTCAGAATGGGAAGCTGAGGTCAGGGACATGTTGGTAGAGAGGTCAAATCATAATTTTTACCATAGGTAACACATTAAGATGAGAATGTGGGAGAGCGTATCCTGACTCTACTATGCATAAATCACTATCCAGTTATGATCTGCTACTTCTGTAAGTTCACATCTATTATAAAGTGGGGCAGAGGTGCTTGCCACAGGTGGAGCCACCTATGTGTCCATGACGTGTGTCTCACTGAATTTAGCAAAACTGAAACCAGAGTTACGCAGATGGGAAATAGGCCCACTGTGAGCTTATGTCTTTGTCGTACTTCTTGGAAGCCTCATCACATAAAAGAAACAATGAAGAAAATAAACAAATGGTGTATCTTTTCCAAGTATTATATTGTGTTGGGTCTTGTTTATTTATTTTATTTTACTTTAGTTTAGTTTAGCTTTTGTTTTATTTTATTGTTTTCCACCTCCTATAGACATCTAGTGCTAATGAATATTATTGGCAGTGACTCTATTGTGTAAAGAGCTTAAATAAATCTTGTTTACTCACCCAGACCCTGGCCGTTGTATTGATTTTAATATGTGCTAGCCACCTAATTCTGCCCTACTTATTTTTCATAGCCACAAGGTCAGCCCTTGTTATGTTTTTGGTACTTCACAAAGCCAAGCTGGACTAGCTCTCGAAACACAGCTTCTGTCAGAGTCCAGCAGTACAAAGACCTGGTGACACCTCCTGCTTTCCACCTGGCAGGCTTCACATCTGGGTTTGCAGTATACAGATGAAATGGAAAAGCAGGCAGGACATACCTTTAAAAATGTAAGAGTATTTTTTGCAAAATAGTTTCCTATATAGAGGAAAACTAACCAGGATATCTGACAAAGACCAACATCCTCCCAGGCAGAGAAGGGCAACCCACAACCTGCACAATCAGGACACAGTCATGAGCTACTGGCCACATGTGGAAACCTGTGGCCTTCTGTGGCTGTCCTGCCTGTACAAAACACAAATGTGCATAGTTTTTCTCGTGACTGCTGTGTGCAGTAATGGCAAATGTCACTTTGGGGATGGGGAGCATTTTAAGGAGCTCTATGAAAGCCTGAGTTGCAGTCTCAAAGAAGTGAGGTGGAAACTTGTGATCGTGTTCTTTACTGAAAGTGTTTTGCATCCATACAGTTGAATTAAGGTTATCTTAAAATTCAGGAGGAATTTTTATCTGATTGTTAATCGATTAGAGCCTAAATTTTGTCTTCCCAGGGAGCAAGAACCTTGAACTTCTTTCAGTACAGAGAAAAAACTAAACCACTGTAAAAGCCGTGGTGGGAAAAAGAGTGAAAAAGACTTATGGGTCACCTCAGGGGAGAATGCCATTTTATCAGATTGGATCATTTTATTCACAGAAGCGAAGGTCACCTGACATCATGCTTTTATAAAGGAAATTGCTCTGGAGTATTTTGCAACCATCAACACTGACAGCAGCATCTCCTCAGAGAATGGGCTGTTACCAGCGGTGAAATGATAAGAGAACACAGCTAGCTCACAATAAGGCATGTGTAGTGTGCGCTGTATGGCACTTGCACTGCCTGAGACATAGCAATGATTGTTCAAGGTACATTCCTTCTGTTTGCATCAAAACACTTTGTTCCCTTTAGCTTAAAATAAGCTTTGCATTTCTGTTGGAGAATTCGTTCTTCAGCTTGTTCTATGAATGCCAGTCATGCTTGCTGCAAGAAGTACTAAAGAAATAGGCTCTTGTCCTGCTGCTAGTCGTGTAGGACCCTGTATGTGCCCTCTTACCTCTTTGTCTAAGTAAGAAAACACCTAAGCTTGTGAGATAATGGACACTGGCAAATTCAGATAAATGTGAGCATGCACCAGAGTCTGCTAAGGAGTAGCGTGCATTACTGGGCTTTCAGATTCTGATGCAACTGGCTTCAGGCATTCAGTTCTGGCAACAAAATGAAGGAAAAGCAGTTGTGAAGTACCAGTCTTTGAATAACTCTGCTTTGTCAGAGGTTTTGCAAACAGGATTCAGAACTGGAGAGATACACATCCTTACAATAACTTATTTTATATTTTTCAACATATACAGAACACTAGTGGGTTTTTTTCTGGTTTTAGAGGGAGATCTTTTGCAACAAGGAAGTCTCAGGATGACCTGCATGCAATACATTAAGTTTTTGTCTAGTATTTTCACTGTTTTGTGCCTACTAAGGTTGGTAAAATCTGGTGTGGCTGTCCAGCACTTAAGACTTGCTCATTTCTGAAACCTGGTGACTGTGTTAGCCCTGTCTCTGTTCCCAGCACGGGGAGCATCCTTTCCACCCCCTGTTGTCCTGCAGATGGGAAAGCAGAAATGCTTCCTCACTGCTGCTTCTTACAAAAGGAGGGTTGTTGGGAAAGGTCTTTTCAGCAGTCTTTCAGGTACTTGACTGAGGGTTTTCCTCACATCAAATTCAGGAATAGCTGAGTTCATGGTGACATGAGTGCAAAACACCTGCTGCATACTCAAGGAATATAAGAGCAAACTTGTCCCTGCATGCAGTCCTAGGCAGTGGTCACTTTGAGTGTCCAGATGTAGTTTTTGATTTTGTTAATTGTCTTCACACTTTGTGAACAATGACCAGACAAGTCTAAGGTTCATTATGCCACACTGTGTGCAAGCTCCCAGAGTTCAGGCTTTTTGAGGATATTTGAAAATTCATTTTCACTGGCCCTGTGTAAGGTCTGCTGATAAGTATGTTGCCACTTGAAATAAGAAAGACAAAAGCAGGAATAAGGAGGTTAACGCAGGTAAGAAGGAGACTGGTTTGATACTGCTCATAAGTGAGAAATAATGGTGTAAGTCCTGGATTGAGCTGTTGGTGAAAAGCTGAATTAGCAGACAGAGGGCCAATGAGTTATTATTCCATAAATATTGTTTTGAAGTGCTTGATAAATTACTTTTCTATGTAACTCAACACTGGTATGTAGTTTTGGAGAGAGGCTCTTCTGAAAATAATAATATTCAATAACAAACATCCTGATTTTATTGCTGCATTTGGTTGATGAGGTTAAAAGGCTTGTATCTTTCTGAGCACCATTGCTATTGACCCAAGAACAGAAATGCTGAAGTGAATGTGAGTAAATGATTATGTATAAGAACCAATCTTTGTTTCTCACTACTTTATTCTCTCTGCACCCAGTAGCTGGATTTCAAGCATATTGACTTTGGTTATTTTAAGTCTGGTTAACTTTAACTGTATAGTAAGTCTTTATTCTTTAAGGTTATTGAATCAAGTGCAAGTTCTTTTTTCTTCTATATTATGTTAAAAAAAATCAAAAAAGGGAAAAAAAAAGAAAAGTAGGTTGTTCATTCAGGTCTTGAATGTATGTCGCAGCACTTATTAGTTGAAAATAACTGATATTCTGGAACTGGTTCCAAATTTTTTTGCGAAGAAAATGTGATGATACAGAAAAACTGCTGTCTCTCGCCTTTAATCTCTTTCTCTGTAGTAGATTTGAGTATGAATTTGATTTGAAATTACTTAACAAGTAAGACTGTTATGAATGCATGATGTAGCCAAATCCCCAGAATCTTCCTGAAATAGACAACGCAGAGATTCATACCTCTTTTCCTTGTTTATTAAAGAATAAAAGAAGGTTGATTGTCTTAAACTAGATTTTTTGATTTGCTATGAATTACTAGGGAGGACTTAACCTTGCTGGAGTTTACAGGTCACATAGCAGTTGTCAACATACATATAAGAAAAAGTTTCTTTATGGAAACCTTTTATATCGTTTGCAGCTGCTTTTCACTTCTACTTGCTTTGTTGAAATCTGTTGCTGAAAGGTTTCATGTCAGTACTGCTAACCACTCCAGTGAACAGAAAAGACTGGATGGCAGTCTTCAGAGGTGTGTGCGGTGGCTGGACCCTCCTGTCTGACAGGCGGGCAGGCAGGCAGCAGTCTTGAATGGTACGTGGGGGACTGGCTACCTTCCACTGAATTTTCACTGAATTTTTGGAGTTGAAAGGGACCATAGAGATCATCTAGTTCAACTCCCCTGCTGAAGCAGGATTGCCTAGAGCTAGAGCATGTTACTCAGGACTGCATCCAGGCGGGTCTTGAAAATCTCCAAAGAAGAGGACTCTGCGACCTCCCTGGGCAGCCTGTTCCAGGGCTCTGTCACCCTCACCGTGAAGAAGTTTTTTCTCATATTTGAGTGGAACCTCCTATGTTCCAGCTTGTGCCCGTTACCCCTCGTCCTCTCACTGGCAACCGCTGAAAAGAGTCTGGCTCCCTCCTCCTTCAAACTACCCTTTAGGTACTTGTAGGCATTGATAAGGTCTCCCCTCAGCCTTCTCTTCTCCAGACTAAAGAGTCCCAGCTCTCTCAGCCTTTCTTCATAAGGGAGATGCTCCAATCCTTGAATCATCTTCATCGCCCTTCGCTGGACTCTTTCCAGTAGCTCCTTGTCCCTCTTGAACTGGGGAGCCCAGAACTGGACACAGTATTCCAGTTGTGGCCTCACCAGTGCAGAGTAGAGGGGGAGAATGACTTCCCTTGACCTGCTGGCCACACTCTTCCCT